>NC_064852.1:37289973-37598973 GCF_024139225.1 Suncus etruscus
GCAAGAAAAGGATATCAAGGGAATCCAGATAGGAAAGGAAGAAGTCAAGCTCTCACTGTTTGCAGATGACATGATACTCTACTTAGAAAACCCTAAAGACTCTATCAAAAAGCTTCTAGAAACAATAGACTCATATAGCAAGGTGGCAGGCTACAAAATTAACACACAAAAATCAATGGCCTTTCTATATACCAATAGTAATAAGGATGAAATGGACATTAAGAAAACAACCCCATTCACAATAGTACCACACAAACTCAAATATCTTGGAATCAACTTGACTAAATATGTGAAGGACCTATACAAAGAAAACTATAAAACTCTGCTCCAAGAAATAAGAGAGGACACACGGAAATGGAAACACATACCCTGCTCATGGATTGGCAGGATTAACATCATCAAAATGTCAATACTCCCCAAGGCATTATACAGATTTAATGCGATCCCTCTAAAGATACCCAGGACATTCTTCAAAGAAGTGGATCAGACACTTTTGAAATTCATTTGGAACAATAAACACCCTCGAATAGCTAAAGCAATCATTGGGAAAAAGAATATGGGAGGAATTACTTTTCCCAACTTTAAACTGTACTACAAAGCAACAGTTATCAAAACAGCATGGTTTTGGAATAAGGATAGGTCCTCAGATCAGTGGAATAGGCTTGAATACTCAGAAAATGTTCCCCAGAGATACAACCATCTAATTTTTGATAAAGGAGCAGGAAATCCTAAATGGAGCAGGGAAAGCCTCTTCAACAAGTGGTGTTGGCACAATTGGATAGCCACTTGCAAAAAATTAAACTTAGACCCCCAGCTAACATCATGTACAAAGGTAAAATCCAAATGGATTAAAGACCTCGATATCAGCCCCAAAACCATAAGATATATAGAACAGCACATAGGCAAAACACTCCAGGACATTACAGGCATCTTCAAGGAGGAAACTGCACTCTCCAAGCAAGTGAAAGCAGAGATTAACAGATGGGAATATATTAAGCTGAGAAGCTTCTGCACCTCAAAGGAAATAGTGCCCAGGATACAAGAGCCACCCACTGAGTGGGAGAAACTATTCACCCAATACCCATCAGATAAGGGGCTAATCTCCAAAATATACAAGGCACTGACATAACTTTACAAGAAAAAAACATCTAACCCCATCAAAAAATGGGGAGAAGAAATGAACAGACACTTTGACAAAGAAGAAATACGCATGGCCAAAAGACACATGAAAAAATGTTCCACATCACTAACCATCAGGGAGATGCAAATCAAAACAACGATGAGATACCACCTCACACCCCAGAGAATGGCACACATCACAAAGAATGAGAATAAACAGTGTTGGCGGGGATGTGGAGAGAAAGGAACTCTTATCCACTGCTGGTGGGAATGCTGTCTAGTTCAACCTTTATGGAAAGCGATATGGAGATTCCTCCAAAAACTGGAAATCGAGCTCCCATACGATCCAGCTATACCACTCCTAGGAATATATCCTAGGAACACAAAAATACAATACAAAAACCCCTTCCTTACACCTATATTCATTGCAGCTCTATTTACCATAGCAAGACTCTGGAAACAACCAAGATGCCCTTCAACAGACGAATGGCTAAAGAAACTGTGGTACATATACACAATGGAATATTATGCAGCTGTCAGGAGAGATGAAGTCATGAAATTTTCCTATACATGGATGTACATGGAATCTATTATGCTGAGTGAAATAAGTCAGAGAGAGAGAGAAAAACGCAGAATGGTCTCACTCATCTATGGGTTTTAAGAAAAATGAAAGACACCCTTGTAATAATAATTTTCAGACACAAAAGAGAAAAGAGCTGGAAGTTCCAGCTCACCTCAGGAAGCTCACCACAAAGAGTGATGAGTTTAGTTAGAGAAATAACTACATTTTGAACTGTCCTAATATTGAGAATGTATGAGGGAAATGTAGAGCCTGTTTAGGGTACAGGCGGGGGTTGGGTGGGGAGGAGGGAGATTTGGGACTTGGGTGATGGGAATGTTGCACTGGTGATGGGTGGTGTTCCTTTTATGACTGAAACCCAAACACAATCATGTATGTAATCAAGATGTTTAAATAAAAAAAAATTAAAAAAAAAAGATAAACTTACTTAAATAATGTGAGGAAAGAAAAAGAAATACATACATGTTCTAAAGGGAATGTGGGCTTCTTCAAAGTAAAAAAGTTCCCCAAGAGAGACATAAGAGGCAAGCAAGATATGTGCTCAAGGGAGAACAAAGGCTTAACAAGCTGATAATTGATTCTTGAGAGCAAATATTATTGAGACTATTTTCTAAAGTTGTTGGAAAGTATCATCTTATGAGACATGAGATCAATTTACTTTAAGTAGTATGTAAATTTGTATTGAAAGCCAAAAAAAATATGTCCACTAATTCACATCAATCATAGATTTCCATAAACTTTCCATAAAGAAAAAAATTAATCTAAAGAAAACAAAACAGTCTAAAGTACTTCAGAATTCTGCATCAATATGTAAAACAATTTGTATAAAACAGTTTTCTACAGGATGCATTTTAAGAATTTGGTTTATATGGTCTCAGTGAAAAATACAGCAATTTTAAAAGTTACCATGCAACATAGTTTTTAATCTATTTTCATCAGTGCCTATCATGCTCTTAAAACTAGCAGCCTCTTAACTAGATCCCAAACCACATATAAAGAATTTAAACTGATTTAATATAGATAAGAAATCCATGCTATGAAATTATTTACAGTTTTGGAGCACAGGTGGAAATTTTTCCTCCCTGCTGTGTTCTTCTATGTCTTGTGAAATGAATAGTTTAACATCAGATAGATTAGCAGAACAAAGGAAAAACTTATTAATACATGTGAGGCATAAATTAGAGACTAAACTTCTAAAGTATTTGAGAAAACTGTGAGTCTATATCCTGTGCTAAAACTTGGGCCATCAAAAAGAGAACAGAGTTATTACAACATTATGAGGGAATAATTTTTTATGAAAATGTTTTGCTGCAAGAAGGTTTGTGTTACTGTAACACAGGTTTTAATTGATAAAACTCTTCCTATGGATAAACATAAACTTTCAATTCTCTATATTCCTTAATGTAGTAATATCTTGCATCCTCTGGTCTTGATAGACTTATTTCTACATTCTGAGGTAATGGAATAGGCATATTTTAACCATCTTGGTAAGAATATCTCTAAGCCAATCCTATAACTAGAATATTTTAATAGTTAATTTATAGATGGCAGCCTCTGCAATCACTTGAGATAGATCAATGAATAGAATTCAATTGAAGATGGTTTATTATAAAAATAATTTTATCTTTTGATCCTGAGTGAATAACATCTGCAAATAATTTGATAACTTGGTCAATTATCTGTAATATTTCTTTTATTTAATTATTTGGTTTGAGTCTATGTATGGCTATGCTTAGTGCTTACTCTGGCAATGTGCTCAAGATTCCCTCCTGCCAGTTCTCACAGAACCATTTGTGACATGTAAGGCAAGTGTCTTATCCCATATTCTATTTCCCAGATAACTTTGGTGTTCTTTTTTATGAGTAATTGATGAGGGAGCTAATGAGACTAAATGGCGACAATCTGGAGGAATGGAAGTAAAAATAGCAAGAGAAACACATAGACAAATCAATGGGAAAACCAAATATGCTCAAATTCTTCCACTATTTTCACCCTCTGGCTAGTTAATAATTATCAAAGCATTCCACTAAACATAAAAATGCCTTATATGTCTTGAAAAAATGAAGTTTATAAATATAAATATGAGCATTTTTATTTTGTAGTTATTAGATACATTGAACAAATGAAATTCATATACTCATCACCAAAATATGCACTTATTTTATAATGTAATTTTAATCAACTAAGCTACTTTAAGGTTATTTCATAATATAAAAACTTCTCAAGGCCAGAGCAACAATACAGTGGATAGGCCAATGCTTGTTTATGAGTTACTTAGGTTTCATCCTCAACATCCTTTATGTTCTCCCAAGACTCATCACGGTGTTCCCTGAGCACAAATACAGGAGAAAGCCTTGAGTACCACCTCTGGATTTGACCTTCAAACTTCCCATTATAGATTAAAAAAGAGAGTTCATTTCACTTAAGAAATCTATGTCAAAGATCTAAATACTAAATTGTAGATAAACCATATTTTTCAGTAATTACAATCTTTCTAGTTGGAAAGTAATAGTAATTATTTTTAAAAATAACAGAATTTGAGGGGCCGGGCGGTGGCGCTGGAGGTAAGGTGCCTGCCTTGCCTGCGCTAGCCTAGGACGGACCGCAGTTCGATCCCCCGGCGCCCCATATGGTCCCCCAAGAAGCCAGGAGCAACTTCTGAGCGCATAGCCAGGAGTAACCCCTGAGCGTCACAGGGTGTGGCCCAAAAACCAAAAAAAAAAAAAAAAAAAAATAACAGAATTTGAAATAATAACAAGTACTAGAAAGTGATATAATGGTATCAGAGTGTACACTACTATAGAGTGGTCTATGAAGAAAGAAAAAGCGAACTTTAGATAATGATAATTGAATTGAAATATGACTGATAAATATGAAATAAACAGACTCTGGATGATGCATCTGGGCAAAGGAATGTTTAAATTAACTGTTAGGAATATAAAATAATAGAAGCTAAGATTAAAAAAGAAATAATTGGACTAATATAGATGTTTTAGTCATCTGCAATTTCTTTTTGAATATAAATTTTATTAGAAATATGCCTATTTGGGGCCGGGTGGTGGCGCTAAAGGTAAGGTGCCTGCCTTGCCTGCGCTAGCCTCGGACGGACCGCGGTTCGATCCCCCGGCGTCCCATATGGTTCCCCAAGCCAGGAGCGACTTCTGAGCGCATAGCCAGGAGTAACCCCTGAGCGTCACCGGGTGTGGCCCAAAAACCAAAAAAAAAAAAAAAGAAATATGCCTATCTCTCTAATTCATTATATTGCATATAATCAAAACCATTGACTGAAAAACTGCCTTTGTCTTTCTCATATACATGTAAGTTCAGAGTAGAAACTATTGATGGTCTCACACCACAGAGATTGGCGTACATCACAAACAATGAGAACAAGCAGTGCTGGTGGGGATGTGGAGAAAAAGGAACTCTCATTTACTGCTGGTGGGAATGCTATCTTGTCCAATTTTTATGGAAAACAATATGAAGATTCCTCCAAAAACTGGAAATTGATGTCCCATATGATCCAGCCAGCTATAACACTCCTAGGGACCCTAGGAGCACAAATATACAATACAAAAATCCCTTCCTCACATCTATATTCATTGCAGCGCTATTTACAATAGCCAAACTCTGAAAACAACAAAGATGCCCATCAGCAGATGAATGGCTAAAGAAACTGTGATAGATATACTCAATTGAATATTATACAACTGTCAGGAGAGATAAAGTCATGAAATTTTCCTATATATGGATGTACATGGAATCTATTATGCTGAGTAAAATAAGTCAGAGGGAGAGAAATAGATGCAGAATAGACTCACTCATTTATGGGATTTAAGAAAAATAAATGACATTTTTGCAATAATTTTTAGAGACAAAAGAGAGGAGGGCTGGAAGGTCCAACTCACAATATGAAGCTCAACACAAAGAGTGGTGAGTACAGTTAGAGAAATAACTACACTGACAACTATTATAACAGAATGACAACTATCATATCAAAATGAATGAATGAGGGTAGTAGAAAGCCTGTCTTAAATACAGGCAGGGGTGGGGATGGGGAAGATTTGGGGAGATTTAGACACTGGTGATGAGAATGTTGCAGTGGTGAAAGGGGTGTTTTTATATGACTGAAACCCAACTACAATCATATTTGTAATCAAGGTGTTTAAATAAATATATTAAAAATAAATAAAATATATATAATGTTAAAAAAGAAACTATTGATAGTGGATCAGGTTAAAAAATTACACACAAAATATTTTGAGAGATACTTATACTTTATTCTATTAAGTTTATCACAGTTTATGGTTTAATGCTTCTTGAGAATTTTTTAATTTATTTTTTTTGTAAAGTCTATACCTACATGAAAGTATTTTGCTGACTGTTATAAAACATTCACAAGCATTTACAATTTTAAACCTTTAGTATTGTAAGGCACATTAGCATAATGTATATGTATTAATATATCTATATAAGTCATACTAAATTAAGTTGAGAAAAGTCATTTGTTAGCCTCCATTATAAAGTACAATTATATATGTATATATATATGTATATATATATTTAGATTTTGGGTTACACCCAGCAGTGCTTAGGGGTTACTCCTGGCTCTACACTCAGAAATCGCCCCCAGCAAACTTGGGGTACCATATGGGATGCCGGAATTCGAACCACTGTCCTTCTGCAAGGAAGGCAAATGCCTTACTGCTATGCTATCTCTCTGGCTCCATTTATTTATATTTTTAATAGAACTTTTACTTAAATTTTAGAAAACTAGTAATGTAAATCTATATTTGGATCAATACCAACACCATTTATATATATCTCTGATAAAATACAGGTTATTACTTGTGTTATTCATTACTTGTATTAATTTTATGAATTTATATATATACTTAAGTTATTAAAGCAATCTCTAATCTAGGTGGTGTTATAAAGGAATGTTTTATATGTGAGTGCTATCCAAAATTAATTTACTTTAAATACAATTTATTTTGCTTTAACAAATCAGCGAGGGGCTGATGTTATTAGAAAATGATCTTGTTATTAGAAAATGATCTTAAGAAAAGAAATGATGTTTTTCTAAAGAATAAATTTGTTTCCTACCTCCCAAATTTTATATATTTTTGTGGACAGGTCTATTGAACTAAATCTTTGAAATAATTGAATATTTTAGTTATTTTATATGTAAACATATATGTAACATACACATGATATGTTGATATATTTATCTCTTCATCTAGCAAATATTTCCATTAATTACTTGACTTGATTCTGTTTTTGTAATGGAACATTGACATATACACAACACTGTCATTAAATCAAGCACATCCAGTTATAGTCAGCTGATGAATACATTACTGAAATTATCTTTAGAAAAGAAATTCAAAGATTTTAAATAAATAAAGTAACTTAAATAGTTTATTAAATAATAAATAATAATAAATAAATAATAATAATACATTTATGAAATGAATTCCCTACAGTTATGTAGGGAAACAAAACCATAACATGACATATTGTCATAAATAACATAGCTTATAATTTACTATTTTAAATATTATAACTTTGCTCTTCTAAGAAATTCTCAGTCATAAATAATAATAGTTGGTGAGTTACCAGAGACTGATAATACTGATTTTTTGTTTTTATGTAATTTAAGTATTTTTATGAAATTGAAATTATTTTCAAATAAAATAGCATTCCTTATGTTATGAGTATTCCATTTCAAGGATCTTTCTTTACCATTACCAAAGACAATAATTACTAAATTGGTGTGTATAATTCCCTTAATGTTTGTCAACAGTTTTATAAATTAGCATGCACAGAAACAATATATTAACATTATGATATATTTAATTTTGTAATTATAAAAGTATTTCACATTGTGGCCCATGCTAGCCTATAACGGTTTGATCTCCTGGCTTCCCTTATCGGAAGCTAGTAGCAATTTCTAAGTGCATAGCCAGGAATAACCCCAGAGCGTCACCAAGTGTGGCCGAAAAACAAACAAAACAAAAAATTTCAGATTATAGTAATAATTCCATAATAAATCTTGATATATATGAATATATATGCACATACATATTTATATATATGTAGTACTTCAAAACACTGGTTAATCTTTAAATACTTTTAATGAAGAATTAGGCTTTTCCCAAAATTTTAATCAAATTATTTAATTGAATTTTCTTGTATTTATTAAATTGGTCAAATATATAGATACATATAAATATGTAAATAAATATTAAAATTTTAAAACAATAAACATATCTTTTAAAATAATATTAGGTTCATATCATTATCCCCATATTATTATAAAGTTGAGTGTTAGGCAATGTAAAAGAAATATTTAAAATCACAGCACATATTCAAATCTAGACCTGTTTTTGATTCCAAATATCCTTTTCATTGACCAAATTGTCACCCAAACACATCCTAAGGAAAGTCTTACGTAAAGGTAAAAATTGTTAAATGCTGATCTAAATCTTCACTCCCTAAAATCATTCTCTCTTGTATACAGTGCCTCAAATATTTAACTTCATAAATCAGAGTGGCAGTTAAAGATAATTAAGTCAAAGTAGATGTTAAGGACTAATCGACATGAAAGGGACATTCCTTTGGGAAGATGTGGCAAAGTTTAGAGATTGGGGAAAATTTGGATTACTTTTTTTTCATGTATGTATCATAATAATATCTATGTCAGATAATGATATAAAAAGTATATAATTTGATACTAAGCTTCTATAGTTTGGAAATATAAATTGTTAAAATAGTGTTAAATTTGCACACGGACTAAATTCTTTATTTAACATTATGGACATCATCAGTCTTAGATTTAATTGCATTATTAATAAGCTATAAAATAGCAAGTAGCAACATTTCTCTTCTCTTAAGGAGGGAAGAGAAAAAGGAAGAAGAAATATATATAAAACTTGTAACAGCAACTTATAATTAATATATGTATATATGCATATAAATTATAGATTATATGCATGTATTATATAATTTAAATTTTATTATATATAAATATACACTTTAAAATTATATGATATATCGCATACAATATATCATTTAGTTTATAATAAAATATACATCATATATTTATTGTATCTTATATTGTATATTGGGAAAATATACATATATAACTTGTAAGAACAATTTATAACACATATATGTTTACATACATATAAATTGCTTTTACAATCTCTTCTTATCAGGTCTGGTATAAAAATATTCACACTGACATTTTCCTCAACAAGCAAGGAAGCACAATGTACTTTGATGAATAAAAGCAGCACTAAACGAACATTAATGTGTTCAAGGTTACTGAGTTAAATTTACTTAATGAAATCTAAAATGATTTAAGTTATTTGTTTGCATATATTTTTTTCTTAATATTTTTCTTTCCCCACCTTTTGCTTGGTTCACTTACTTTTGGGGGAGTCTGAAGGCACACCTACTCCTGCTCAGGGCTTACTTTTTTTTCCTACACTCAGGAATTACTCCTTTCTAGGGATTCATATATGTTGCCAGAGATTGAATCAAATTCAGATTTGTGCAAGGCAAGCACCCTTATTATTTTGTCCTATCTCTTTAGCCCAACAAAGAAAGGTGCCTCTAATAATAGCCACATCGTTACTCATTTTTCTTCATCCAATCCCTATTAGAACTTTTTTAAATACATATTTTATTTTGATTATGTATATGATGAGCAGAAGTACTACCAGCAAACAGTAACTTGCTCAAGGTCACTGAACTAAATTTATTTAATGAAATCTGAAATAATTTAGGTTCCCAACTCATTGAAGAAAATAAAAGTGTTAAATTAATAACCAGACCACATACAAAATTTGATAATTAAAATGAGTTTATTGAATAAATGAATATCTAATCACAGATCATATTTCACAATATTATTTAAAATGTAACTTCCAATGAGGTTGTGCATTATTTTCAACAAAATAGTACATCTTGTAAAAGTTGGCATTTAAATTTATATTTAATTTATATTCAGAAATGAAAAATAACTGATATGGGACAGACAAAAATTATTATTGTACTTGAATTTCTATTCAATAGTTAAATATATCTGGTGCATAATACCTAAAATAATAAAAAAGTAGGAATAGTAAATCTTTAAATTTATTTTGAGTAGGAAAATAGATATTTATTATTAAAGATAAGGTTTTCCTCAGTAGAAATAGCATATAAGTTAATATTATGTATAACTTACTATATACATACTACAATATAAGCACATTATTTTCTCATGTTATTATTGTATAATAGCTTTTCATGCTATTTTGAACAACTCCAGATAAGCCCCAGTTGAATTGTTTTAGTTCAAATTAAGACTTTTATGTTGGGCCTTATCTTATTAAGAGTTTTGTTTTTATCATCTTCCCCACCAAAATATTAGCACTCCAAGTTACTTTTAATTTCAAACACTATATTGAATTTCAATTGTATATCAAATCTTGAACAAACAGTCCAAAGGAAAAAAGCTGCATAAGTATCATTTTGTATTATAAATTTTTCTTTAGTAATTTATTCTATAGATTTAGTCTCTATTCAAAATTGCTTTTTAAAATATTGGTGAACCTATTCTATTATTGAGCCAATAATAAAAAATGAACTTTAAGTACATCCATACTACAAATACTTGCATATTTCTACAACTAATCAAAATGCTAAAATTGTTTATGTATCATTATGTTTCTGATCAGATAGTTAAAATATACAATATTCAACCCAATGAAAAATTTTAAGTGAGGCTAACGCAGGGCTAAGGCACCCTAATTCCTTCCTAATTCCTATGCAGAGTTCAGTAGAAGAGCTCAAATCTGCAAACTACTCAGGCCCTGATCAAGTATATTGGGTAACCATAACAGATCATCTAGTCCTGGAAATCAAACCCAGATTGGGTGATCAGTGAATTATTGCCCTACACTTCAAAGCAATGGTTTGATCATCTATTGCTTTTTCTACCATTTCACATTTTATAAAACATAAAAATCAAATTTTATATTGGATTTTCTAAAAGTACCATAGATAACAAATAAATAACAGGATAATTATGGTCGTTAAAATTGAAAAACACTAGAATTGTTTCAATTTAGGAAAGTATAGTGTAAGATTTAGTTATTTATGGACAAACATGTCACATATTACCTTCTGAAAGAAATTTTGTTACTAGTATTTACAAAGTTATTTTTTCAGAAGGTATGGGTCAAACTTGTTTTTCAGCCTTTGAAATTTTATCTAATGTCTTGTGATGACTGACATAAGTAGAATGACAAACTAAAGTCTGAAGCAGAATAAATGAAAAATAAACATTAATTAACATCAAATTGTTATAACTGCAAACAAGACAAAGCAAAGAAATCCATAGTGCATTTTTCACTGTAACATGTTAAAGATTGAAATGAAAATAACAGATCTTTACTCATTATAGAAAGTTTTAAGTCTTACATTTAATATGCAGAAAATTCCATTATTAAAAGGATATATATTTATATACACATATATATTTGGGGGAAGAAGGATAGGGTGCTGTTGAGACACAATTGCTGTTTTATACTTGGGGATTGATCCGGGCAGTACTTAGACAAGGGGAAATATTTAAATCCATAACTGAATGGATAAGTATTTTTATCCATAAAGTCTCTTTATTAACTTTATGCAAACCAAATGGGTTTATATATATTCATAAATTTCTTAAGTAATGTATATTATTAATCTTTGATTTTTTCAGTCAGAAAATCTAAGATACATTGTGCAAGTACAAGTTTGTTATATTAAATGTTATTTTGTAATAATAATATGAATTAATAATAATACGAAATAATATGAAAGTAATACTCACCAATTGGTTCTTTTTGATTCTGAAAGAGAATCTTGCTATTAGTGCCATCCATGTTGGCCATGTTAATTGTGTTTCCATCTGTCCAGTATAGTTTTCTTAAGTCAAGAGATATAAATTAAAAATATTAGATGTAGACTTGTTTGCTGACTAGAAATGAATTAAGAAGCATCAATGTATATTATTGTATGTATATTGTTTTCTTTCAAAACTGTTTCTATTTAATAAATACTGCTGACATTACTAGCATATATAGCTCTGGCAATATATCCTCCACATTTTATTTTTCCTGTCATTGAAGAAAAAACATTACATTTCCTTTTTTCCCCAATATTTAAAGTAAATATTTGACTATAAGAATAAAATATTTCAATTTAAATGAATCAGAAACATTGTATTCCCTTGAGTTGAAGAAATTAGAAACAATACAAGGAAACAAATCATTTCAATCATTCCTGTTGAAAACATTGGGAGAAAGAACTTCCCTTTAGCTCTGCACAGGCTTTGTATTTGAGTACACAATGGCATAATGGCTAGGTAGATGACAGGAAAATCTATTAATCCAATTTATTCAGCAGATACTATATCAGTTACCAGATGAAGTAAATATACTGTTCACATTAGATTCAAAATAATGTCAGTTAAGTTCCCTTGAATCTGTGTCCTTTTAAAAATTTTCTGAACTCTGGAGCTGAAGTGATAACACAGCAGTAGGCCCAGTATGTTGCGGTCTGGGTTTGATCCACGACGTCCCATATGGTCCCGGAGCCTGCCAGAGGCAATTTCTGAGCACAAAGCCAGGAGTAACCCATGAGTACCACGAGGTGTGGCTCAAAAATGAAAACAAAAAAAATTTTGGACTCTAACACCTTAATATTTTAAATTAATTGAATCATACTATAATATAAATATTATATTATAAAAATAATATTTATAATGGGTTGATTCAAAATGTTCATATTTGCATTCATTTTTCAAGTGTTTGATGCAGGTGACTTCTGACTTATATAATGATTTAATATAAAGTCAGGATATATTTCAGTCAGTGATATTTTTGAAAAACTGAAAAATAAAATAATCATACTTTACCCACTGACTGGGTGAGCTGCAAGACACTGTGGTTTATCGATCCCATGGATAATTGAGGTTTTCAATGAGCCATCAAGTCGTGCCACATTAATTTGTGTTTCATCAAATTCTGAGCTAATCCAGTATAAATTACGTGAGATCCAATCCACAGCTAGCCCTTTGATGCTCTGAATATCTGTAAAACAGGAAGGAGAAAATTAAAAGTGAATGCAGCTTCTCATTTTTTTTTAGGTCTCCAAGTCAGTTATTCTGTCTCAGGGAGAATTTAATTTACACTTTAATTTGTTAGCTAAAATTGTACAAGATTGTAATCTCATTCCCTTATCAGCCCTTCTTAAGGCATGAATAATCATTAATGTTTTACTGCTAAGCCATTTGAAAACCTGAAGCACAATTAGCACTGAAATTACACCAACAGTCAATGATTCACCAATAAAAGCTTAAAAGCATAAACAGGCAAGAGTCCTATGGGCCAAGGTGACCACAATACAAATTACAGTAATAGCTTCTCCAGTTGGTAGCACATCCTTCTAGTTAAGAGAAAGTACTTGTGGGCCATAAACAAATAGGCAATTTTATGTTTTAAGTGCCAATTTGTTACTGGAATGTAATAAAACAATTCAACTCTTTTCAAAGAATTACCAGAGTTGAACATCTTTCAAAACTGAAAATTAGTAGAAATGATCTGAGAAATAAAACCAACAACCTTTTTTAACAGTTCCTCATCATTGAATTTATACAAATGGCTGAAATATAATTATTTCAATTCATTACAACAATCATCATTCAGTAACTCAGTTATTTTTTTAAAGTTAATTTTTTTACATTTCTGCTTTTTTTAAGAATAATTTTTATTTTGATCAAAGTGGATTACAAATCTTTCACAGTAATATTTTAAATACATAGTGACATTGAATCAAGGGCATTCCCACCACCAATGTTGTCCTCCCTTCACCCCTGTTCCCAACATGCATCCCAGAGTAACTCACTTTTGATTATTTAGTCGTCTTTAAAAAATGATAGAATTTAGGCTTATATACAGTGGCGTGTTTTAAAAATACAAACTAAAATTTTAGAGGATATTAATGTATTTTAGATGATCTATAAGAAAGTAAAACATGGGGTCAGAGCGGTAGGGCATTTGCCTTCATGTGGCCGACCCTGGATGGACCCGGGTTCGATTCCCAGCATCTCAAATGGTCCCTGGAGCCTACCAGGAGCAATATGGGATGCAGGGGATCAAACTCTGGTTGGCCACATGCAAGGCAAATGCCCTAATGCTGAGCTGTGCGATTGTTCAGGCTCCTCCAAGAGCTATTTCTGAGCTCAGAATCAGTAACACCTGAATCTTACCATATGTGGTCCAAAATCCCAAACCCAAAACAACCAAACAAAAGAGGTAAAGGAGACCAATTTAATCCCCAGTTTGTTGTTTTTCATTATCTTAGATTTCCCTTTATTTTATGAGATAGCATAGATTCCAGCATACTTAGAACTAATCAAGAAAAAATAAGGGCTAAATAAACATGCATATGTGGTGCAACATCTACACTCCCTCATAGCCCTGCAGCTCCCTTAACACCAGCAGACTCATCTAAACAAGTATAGTTGTCCATGTCTTATTTTTAGCCTAAAGACTAAAAATAAAGAAAGTTATCCTAGCTATTATTAACTCTCAGCCAAGCTATTACTTTCCTTAGGCTTGCAGATGCGAAGTTTTTTGTTCCCCAGAGGATCAATAAATTTATTGATCACTCTAGCATCCACTTGCCTAAAACCTTTATTTTTTAATGTTGCTTTGTTCTCTTTCTCTCTGAAGACGCCTTCTTTTTAGGTCATGCAGAAAAAATGGTTATATTCCTCAATATGAGTAATATGAGTCTCCCACATTACAACCTACTAGTATGTTGCTAATGATGTTCTTAGTCATCACCACATTGCTTATCAATTGGTAGATTAGTCCCTTGAGCTTCAATAGAATTTAGATTTTCTTATGTCTAGCCAGTATTTTCAAATTTGTGTTCAAGACATCTTAAAATTGGTCAAAAACTTTTAAAATGATGACAATTGCAAAACAACTTGGTAGGGTACTAAGATTTGGTCAGTTCATATAAGCTCTCTTGCATTACAGGTGATATTCCTGAGAAATACCTGGAAAACACCAAGGCACTACTACTTACTTCCAATTGAATTGCAATCTACTTCCACTTTCTCAATTTTTCAAAAATGTCACCATGAAAGATTTTCCTTTGAAAAACAAAGGTCCTTATTTCTAAGAAATTGTCAACTAATTCATTAAAGAATAGAAACTCAATGGGCTGGAACAATGGCATGAATGGTAAGGCATCTGCCTTGCAGGCGCTAGCCTAGGATGGACCACGGTTCAATCCCCCAGCGTCCCATGTAGTACCCCAAGTCAGGAGCGATTTCTGAGCACATAGCCAGGCTATGTGGGTGTGCCCCCCCAAAAAATGATAGAACTCATGAGCCATACTGATGAGAACCTGGTTGTTCCATAACAGCTGCAACTTGAATGCTCAATTCTTAATAATGTTTCTAAATAACTATTAATCATAGAATCCTTGGAACATCATTTTTCAGATTTTCTCATTCAGCACTCACTCGCTATAAAATTATCTTTCTCTATTAACTTACCATTAAGTTACTTAAGTAACCATTAAGTTTAAGTAAATAACCATAAAGTTACTTACCATTAAGTAAGTAACCATTAAGTTATTTACCATTATGATGTTCTAATGTTGAACTATCTTCATTTCTCAACACAAATACATGAAACTCACATTTATTTTATTTTAATACATTCAGATTTTTCTCTCAAAAATACTAACATAAGTCTTTGTAAATATAAGCTTGCGTTACCTGATGTTTATAAACCTAACTTAAAATATTTAATCCTCCATCACGTTTTCTTTTTAGGTTTAATTGGTTTCTTAGAATACTGCTGTATTAAGAAAATTTAGGTTCATATTCCAGATTGGGTGCTCAAGCTTAGTCATTAATCAATGTATTTAAGCATTTTTCAACTTTATTTTTGAAAATGGTGCTAGTTATAGATAAGATACTTAGGATTCCTATGAATATTAAAATGAACCTATATATATTAATATTTATGTAAATTTGAGAACTTTGTAAATTTCAACTTCATTATTTTTGCATTAAATAGGAGTTTCTATTATCAAAATAATAAAATAGTATATTTCCTCTAAAATACTTTCTTTTCGAGTTTTTTGGGGTGCTATCTCAGCTGCTGTAATGTCTTATTCACTTGTGATTGACTGATAATCATATCAACTAAATACAATTTTGTACTTAATTTAGAAAAGCAGCAATAAATAAGGTACCAATACCTACAGAGTTCTAATCATTTTTAAGTCTATGCTCTCTTATATTTTTTTTTCTGTCTTCACTTTTGAAATACTATCCAGTGTTTTCCTCTTTCAAATTATTATTCAGTTGCTTTAATGTTATTTTTCTGACTAGAGAAATCTGGAAAATTACCACTGCTTGCCGAAGAGGCATAATAGTTTCCAATCAACCAGTGTTGCCTAAATTACTAAGTGCCACTGTAACTATTTGGGATGCTGGATATAGAACTGAGTCAGCCAGTGCAAGACAAATGCCCTACTCATAGTTACAACATGTAAGTACAAGACATACAATGTAAGTTCTTTAATGAAACAAATTAATTTCAAATTATGTCTAGAATTTTAAATAGAGCCATGAAGAAAATATCTAGTGTAAGGACTTGGTCTTGTTGTAAGCAGGGGCATATCTAAGCAAAGAATGAGGCAATTTCAATTTAATAACATTTTTTTTTTTTTTGTGGTTATAGTCAGGTGTTGCACAGGGCTTACTCCTGACTCTTTAGTCAGGATTTATTCTCTAAAGTACTCATTACTCAGATGTAATGATAGGGAGAGGACCTGGGTTGGCTGCATGAAAGGCAAGTGCCCTATCCAGTGTACTGTTGCACTAAATCTCAATTTTAATTTTAATCTTTGCCTTTTTCCTTAGATAGTTTTGAATTATCAACTTTATGTTGATATATATATACAAATATATACAAAATGCATATATTTACCATCACTAATATATAAAAATGATTACTTTAAAAACACTGGTAAATTTACCATGTGGCAGATAAAAATGTTAGACATGTATTACTTTTAAAAATAGAACATTTCTTATATTCTGACTCAACTCTAGTTTTCAAGTCAGTTTATTCAAGACCTCTGAGATAAGTTCTTAATAGGCCAATTTTCCATTTATATAAACTCACTTCTTAACTAAAGTAGATTAGATATTTTGATAGCTCTACAAAGATATAAAATTCCCCGGAGCATAAAACATTATTTGAAATGCATCGATGAAAATATAAGATAGGAAATCTCTCCATCCTAAGGTCTTACATAAATGTAATATTATGTAATTTCATAGTAATGCTACAGATGAAGAAAAATGATATATTGAAGCTGGTATATATAAGGAAAAAACTTGTAATGAGAATCTAGACTAGAGATTAGTTTTATTGTTGTTTTTTTGTGCCACATCCAGTAGCTCAGGGGACTCTATAGGATTCCAAGGATCGAACTAGGTTGGCCATATACAAGGCAAATGCTTACTCACTGCGTTATTACTTCAGCCATAAAATTAGTTTTTCATTAATATTTAGTGCCAGATATTTATTCCTAAATTTCACAAAGAACCAGAAGAGGAATATAATAATTCTAGTTCTATTCCAATTAATAATCATCAATAATTGGTGAGCGGGGGGAGAGCTTTAATCTTAAGAAGAATTGGTTTTTATTGGTCTGTTTTTGGATTTTTGAGTCACACTTGTCTTTCCTTAAGGTTTATTCCTGGCACAAGGATCACACTGGTGATGCTCCAGGGACCATATGCATTATCAGGGATTGAAGCTAGATTGTTGCAGGCAATGCAAGTGTCTTCCCATCGGTACACTCTCTTATCACACACAAATAAAATTTATTACATGGACTTAGAGAAAGACCAACAAGCTGGGTTTAATCCCTAGAATTATATACTCCTTTGAGTACCATAGGTAGAAACCACTGAGCACGAAGCAGTGCCCAGAGCTGGGAGCAGCACCCTAACACGTACCTACAGGGTTTGTCTGATGCATAATATCTATTTCTCTCTATACTTTCCTAATTACAACAATATAGGACTACACAAGGTATTACTCATTTTTAAACACGTTTTTCTCTCTTGAGAGTGAGAAATTAAAATCAAATTGATTCCTGACTTACAGTGACTCATTTTTCCAGTAAGTAGCAGAAGCAAAGTCAAATACTTTATGTGATATAAAATTTCAATTTAGATAAAAAATTCATCTAATTCTCATTGTACATCATAACCATATAATACAAATACATACCAAAATTGTTATAGAATAAGAATATAAAGAAAATATTTAAATGTTCAATGTTTTATATATAATTATTCTCTAATAATTTGAAAAATTAATAGAATAATATAAAATATATAGGATGTTTTATAATATAAATATATAACATATTATATATTATATATATTATATAACATAAAATGCTTTAAAATATAAAAGTATAAAGAATGCTTTGAAATAAAACAGTAATGTTTAATCTCTCCATGAAAAATGAAAATAACTTGTGAATTTTAAAACATAATATAACAGATGGATAAATATTTGCTTAGAAGCAGTTCACCAATGAGCAGAAAAAAATGAAAATTAGTAAGTCTCTTTCACTCTTTTTCTCTCTATCACTCACACACCCAGGGTAAGGGTATGGACAAGAGAAAATATTATTATTATTATTATTATTTTTGTTTTTGGGCCACACTCGGCAGTGCTCAGGGGTCACTCTGGCTGTCTGCTCAGAAATAGCTCCTGGCAAGCACAGGGGACCATATGGGACACCGGGATTCGAACCAACCACCTTTGGTCCAGGATCTGCTGCTTGCAAGGCAAACGCCGCTGTGCTAGCTCTCCGGGTCCAACAAGAGAAAATATTTTAAATTATAAAATAGACTGTGTTTTGATAGTCATAGATGATTTTTGAAGTATTTTCCTAATTGCATTGTTCTATTTTTATTAATGTACTGAAACAATGTTTATTTTTTACACTTCTGAATCTTTTTATTGATCATTTTGATTCTCATAACTATTTTCTTTTTTAATTAAAATGGATTCATCTATATTTTAAAAATTTTTATTAATATCTTTAAACACCTTGATTACAAATGATTGTAGTTGGGTTTCAGTCATGTAAAGAACACCCCCCTTCACCAGTCAAAATTTCCATCATCAATGTCCCAAATCTCTCTCCTCCCCACCCCACCCCTGCCTGTAGTCTAGACAGGCTTTCTACTTCTTTCATTCATTCAAAGCAACAATGTTTATTAATGTTAATGATGGGTATGTGAATCGACCCTTCCAATACAATACTCAGTACTAGAGTTTCTATATTCCTCCATTCATTACCTAAAGTCTTTTCTATCTTGGATAAAGACATGACTTGTTAGGAAGAATAAGAGACTAGATGACTAAATAAAAAATTTATAATGAAAAAAAATGAATAACACAAATAATAAGAGGAAAGTGGCACATCATCAAAGAAACAATGCCAACTAGACAATCTTTTAAAGAGGAAATGGAAGCAAAGGTAGTAAATAATTTGTAGAAAAGGTATAGAGAAATAGCTCTAAATTTGGCATTTGCAATAATAATTACATTTCAAAGAATAATTCAGAAACGTAACTTGAGTAAACAATTAATGTAGTTAGCCAGAGTCATAGTAATGTAGGTAGGTTGCTTGATATGCATGCATGTGATTGGTTTAATCCCTAACCATTCCTTGTTTCTCAAATCTCCACCAGAATTGATGAGTGAGCATAGAGGAAGGATCAACTCTGAGGACTGCTGACTTTGCCAAAAATCTTTTAGAAAAATTAACATAGAACACTACTAATAAACATTTCTCTAAAAATGGTATAAACAAATGACTCTAAAATTTAATCTAGTATAACTAGTATAAGTATTATTTATAAGTGGATGAAAAGCGTATAAGCGAATTAGTAAATAACTTAAAAAACTTTAGACCATAAGTAATAAATTGATGATAACCAGAATGTAGGAGGTAGGTGGTATAAGAGTTCTAATTCAATAAAGTAAGATAAATGTATAGTAGATCATTAATATTCAATTTCTTTTGGTGATCACAATGTAACATATAATAGACAAATTAAATTGCTGCATGCCTAATGTCAACATGATGCTATAAACTGATTTCATAAATATATTTATAACATATATGTTACTTATTTCTATGAATCTCAAAGAAATATATGAAAGTTAATATTAATAAAATATAAAAATTCAAATTTATATCACAATTACATAATAGCTCACATCTATCATAATTCTTATTAAAAGTTTCAATAACAAATAAACAAGACAGAAATAATCAGTGGTATTTTTGTAGCCATCTTTAATAAAAGTTATGCCACTTCACACACATGCAAATACCCCAGAACATTATTTTATATTCAAAAATCTTAATTTTGGATTTATACCTAATTAATAAATGGCTGCATTTGATGAAAAATTTATATCCTATATTTATATCCTATAAATATTTTTATATTAGCCTATAAATACCCTATAAATATTTTCACAATAACTAAAAGTTAAAAACAACTCAATATAGATCCATGTAGAAATGAATGTATAAATATATTAGAAACTATATTTATAAGGACATACAAATATTAAAATAAAGAAAATTATAGGATACATCAAAATATGGATCAAGCTTGAGGCTTAATTTAGAGTAAATAAAATAATCCTTTAACAAAAATATTTTCTCCATAATTTCATTTACATGAGACATTTAGAGTAGGAAAATGTGTAAAGATAGAAAGTACAATGTTGATTAAATGGAACAGAATAGGAGAGTGAAGGAAATTGTTATTTTAATTATACTTACAGGTTTTGCTTTGTAAGATGAAGAGTTCTGAAGTCAGTTTTAAAATATGAACTTACAATTACCACATAATTTGACATTTATAACGTGAAAATTATCATATTTTTAAAACTAACTTATCTTTCCAAAACAAAATAAGATTATTTGTGTTGTTGTTGTTGTCGTTGTTGGAGACCACCCTCAGTGGTGCTTGGGCTCTGCAATCTCTGGCTCTGCAATCAGGCTTCCCTCATGAGGTTCAGGGAACAATATGATGCCAGGAACTGAACCCAAGTCAGCTCCATACCTGTTATACTATTAGTCTGGCACCACGCTTTTTTGCTAACATGTAATAAATCTAAAGGGTTAATGGTCGAATTTAAATTTCCTATGCATAAATTGTTTTGCTTTTTATTTTTATAATGTTTACTTGTTTTTCAGGGGTATAAATACCTTTTTTAACCATAAGTAGACATTTTTCAGAGGAGAATAACCCATTTTCTTATAATTTTCTAACGATACATCTACATTTAATAAAAATTTGAGTAATATTTTTCTAATAAATAATTCTTCTGTTCATTACTGTTATTATTCTCATGGATGTAGGTTGGAACACATCCTGCATTACTCGGGGCTTTTCCTTGGTTTTTGCTTGTAATTTCTTTTGAAGGAGATCTGGTATCTAGCTTAGGTTTCTACATAGCTTGGCATGCACTATAACCTACTGAACTATTTATTCTCCTTGATTCTTTAAAATCATCACTCATATGGCGTATTTAGAATAACTGCATGAAGAATTGCAATGGTCCAAATGGGAGTTGTCTCGAACATCCTTGGGCACAGAATATTGCAAGGCAAAGAAAAGAAAGTGAAGGAGAACACAAATATGATACGATGGGCTCAGGTATCAAGAGGTCTCAGGTGCATTGGTGGAGATTTAAAAAAAAATATAGACAGAAGTATTATCCAAGTCAAAGTCAACAACAACAGAATTAATCAAAAGAACCAAACTCAGGGCTGGAGAGAGCACAGCGGTAGGGCATTTGCCTTGTATGCAGCTGACCCGGGAAGAGCCTGGGTACAATTTCCAGCATCCCATATGGTACCCTAAACCTACCCATAGCAATTTCTGAGTGCAGAGCCAAGGAGTAACCCCCGAGAATCCCCTGATGTGGCATAAAAACCAAAACCAAAAACAAAAAACAAAAAACAAAAAACAACCCACACAAAAGCCCCAAACCCCCAAACTCTAATAATCTAACCTTTAATTGGTCTTGTTAAACTGGCATCTAGGGACCACAGGGTGGTGGTTGGGATACATTCTGGGAACAGAGTTGAGTGAGGTGGACACTAGTGGTGAAATTGTCCCTGATTCATTGTATATCTGAAACACAGCTATGAAGTACTGTAAATCACAATGGTTACAATAAAACACCACCATCAACCAACCAACAAACAAACAAATTGAGAAGTTCAAATGAAATTTTATAGGGCTGAATGAAGAGATAGTGCATGGCTAACGTCCCAGCAGTTGACCCTAGCTATATTGGTCATGCCACATATAGTTTGCTGAAGATTACCAGCTGTAACTATTGAGTGCAGAAACGAGTAGCCTTTGAACACTTACAGGTGTTCAAATATCAAATTTTTATATCAAAATATATATCAAATTTCAAATTTGATATATAACCAATATCAAAAATTTCAAAAATGGTTAGAGAAATTTTATTAAACATATCTGTTGAAATTAATAAAATTATAAAAATTATACACATACAGGTATATATAGTATATAAAACACAGCCATATATAGACATCCATAAATACTGAACCAGTTTAAGAAAAAATTAGCACAAGCAGTAAATAAATCTATGTTTATTCACCATACTTAGGTTTTCAAATTCTCAACAATTTTACATTTATATTTTTTCCATTTTAATTCATATTTATTCAGTCTTTATTTTTCTCTAGAAAATACAGGTGCAAAATATAACTTTTGACTATTTGTCATGTAATTTAAAGTTTCATATTTCTAAATAATACTGTTTTAGCAGAAAAAGTCTGATGTGACATATTTTATTTTCATATTTCTCAGTGTTTCAACATATTTTTAATTAATTAGCTTGTTAGTTCATATTCTTTCAACCATAAGTTTCAGTTATTTCTTATTGTGCATATATTTATTGCTGTTATTAACTAGAACCTCTCATTGTGCAAGTCTTTTTTTCTAGAATTTAGAACATTTATTTTTAACTTTCTAAATATATCTGTAAATATTTCCTCATTTTCACAATGATTTTTGTTGTTGATTTTTCCTTATTTATCATTGAGAGATTTTAATCATTGCTACCTATTGAAATATATACAAAATTTATCAAATTTTTGGATTTAAAAAAACTCATCACCCTGTCATAAGACACCTCTGATCTGTTCTTTTATTAACCTAATTCATTCTTCTACAAAATTTGATTCACTTTACTACTGCTCTTCTTTAAGTTGTCAGTGTCTAGATTTTCATGCATGCTGAATTCAATTCAGGTTGGTTTTATTAAGATTTTTTTTTTTATAAACTAGACTGAATTGGATTAATCATGAAGCTACCATTCTCAACTCATTCGGTGTTCCAGCTATAGAATTTAGGATAGGCTATTACTTTTTTAGTTTATATATTATATATAAAATAAATCTAAGAAACATGATTCATCTCTGAAACATTTATGGCTGAGATGCTTAATTAATGAAATACTTATATAAGTGTGGATTTCACTTTTCCAATTATACTTTTTTTTCCCTTTAAAAAAATCTCACAGATGTTGACATTCTTTCACTGAAAAGGCCCACTGGATAAAAATGAGTACTGAAAATTCTATTCAGAAATAGTCAAAACAACAGATGTTCTCTTTCCAAACTAATTTAATTCCAGGCCTGTTTCCAAAAATCTAGATATCACTGTTATTACTAACTTGTTTTTATTTTTTTCAATTCTTCTATATAATTTTCATAATAATTTTAGGTCCTATGCACTTTTATTACTGGGTACAATTTAACATAGTATCATGCAAAATAGAGGAATGAATAAAATATTTAGTGATCACTAAAGATAATTAACTAAAAGGCCTGATTTAAAATGGTCTATATCTCTATAGTCTAAAACATATGATTATAGAATAATTTACTACTGCACATGAGTTATTTTTACTGAAATCCATTTCTTTTTATATTCATCTTTCTATTATCTATTTTAGCTTTTTGATTAATTCAATCTACCATACAGATCATTTAGCTAATAGATACTTTGATACTAAAATTTATTATCTCAAGCAATTTTACATGTCCACATGTCCAAATTTGTTCTAAATTGTCCAGCAGGGAATAATTATATATGTATATATAACTTATAATATTCCCTTGCAAAGTTAGCCATACAATGAATCTTTTCCAATAAAAATGTTCTTCCATTGACTATAACCTTGAGTTCCATAAAGCTATCAGTATATTTTTAAAACCATTTTTATATATTCAGAATAAGTTTTCTACTTTAAAACAAACTCAAGTGGGGGCCGGGCGGTGGTGCTGGAGGTAAGGTGCCTGCCTTGCCTGCGCTAGCCTAGGACGGACCGCGGTTCGATCCCCCGGCGTCCCATATGGTCCCCCAAGAAGCCAGGAGCGACTTCTGAGCGCATAGCCAGGAGTAACCCCTGAGCGTCACAGGGTGTGGCCCAAAAACCAAAAAAAAAAAAAAAAAAAAAAAAAAAACCTCAAGTGGACATAAACATTTTGAGATAATTTGTACTTCAGGCAGATTATAACATATGAACCCTGTGATATTTATACTGAATACATATTAAAATGTATCCTATAAAGTAATGCTTTGTGCAAGCCATATATATTTCTTGTGAGATACAAGGGCGAGAAACATGGCATTCAAGCTAAAATGCCTAAATTTACACTTATATGCAGAATAGTCTATAAAGTAATGGCTTTGTACAACCATATTTTTTGTACAATACAGGGGAACAAAATAGCATTCAAGCCAAAAGGCCTAAATCCACACTTAGATGTTGAAAAGTTGCTGTTTTCTAGCTTTGGCAATTTTGAAGTTAAAAATAATACACAAAATTAAATATGTATATTTATTATATTGAAGTAATTTTATTGTATGAGGTACAAGAGGAATGTTAATTAATGTTAAATGCCATTATTTTCTGTTAGCTTATTTGCAAGTAACATTTTCCTCTTAATTAACTACAAACAATATTTTAGTATTTTGGGGATATACTTTTTTTCCAATGAAGAATAAAGACTGTAGATATGGCTCAAGTAATAAAGTATATAGTTTCAAAACACTACAGTGTGGTCTAATTAATTTCCCAGAACTGATATTGTGACAATAACCCTTTTGAAAAAGCTAAAAGCAAATGAAAATCAAAATATTTATCAATCAATAAAGTGAAATTATGAACAATATATGAATATTCAAAGAGGACCATTTAACTTGTGCATACTTTTAAGAGACTGATAATTATTCATATATACTATAGTTTATTTATTTATTTATTTATTTTTTGATTTTTGGGCCACACCCAGTAACGCTCAGGGGTTACTCCTGGCTATGTGCTCAGAAGTTGCTCCTGGCTTGGGGGACCATATGGGACACCGGGGGATCGAACCGCGGTCCGTCCAAGGCTAGCGCAGGCAAGGCAGGCACCTTACCTTTAGCGCCACCGCCCGGCCCACATATATACTATAGTTTAAAGCCCTTATATAATAATTCGAGAAGATAGGAGCTCTAGAAATATTGTTATTTGCATATTTATTATTTAATAGCCTTGGATTTTAGGAAAAACAGTTCTCTGGGCTTCATTTTTATCTGGGTTTAATTTTTCTCATACTAATAAGGAGCTACCAAGATTTATTGAGATATGGCTTGTTATGCTTATGACAGATAGTTAGAGCACATCAGAAAAAACAAACTAGAGAAAATGAATAACTAAAAATATTTTTTGTGATATAAGTATTGACATATCCTGAATTAAGTACCACCTGATATTGAGGGTTTAAGATATATAGGTAGTGTACAAACTACAAATTGTTTAATGTGTATGCTTTTCTTAGAATAAAACTAATTTTGTGCTTAGAAAAAATATTGCATGTATAATTAATATAGAGGATGTATGCTAATCTATGTATGCCAACTTACTTGACAAGTGTGTTTATAATAAGCATTATTAGGTATTAGTTTGCTGAAGTATACCTATTTAAAAGTCACAGTAATAAATACCTCAGGTGGGTAATCATAAATTAAGAATATTCTAGTGCTGTTTAAATCCTTCCATTAACATTATAGTAAATCATGCAGGGAAAAATAAAAGTAATAATTAAAAAAGAATATCCTGGTGTTTTAAAATATGAAGAAGAGCAAGACAAATTATTCCTTATTCACTTCATGACATTTGTCCCCAAAGCTTAAGAAATTCCTTGAGAAAATGCTTTAATTGTAAAGAAAATAATGAATGTGAGAAACAACATTTTCTCACCAGGTCAGTGTACTCCAAGGGAAAGAGAAGCACAAGGAGCAGTATCTTTCAGCCATCCAAGCTAGGGTCCACTAGCCACACAATCCCAATAAACTGAGGCAGACAAAACAGTAGTGGGGTCCTCTTTGTGATGCAGAAGCACCATTATTAAACCCAGGTCAGTGCAACCAAGAGCACCAAAGTTCCACTTTTCTTTGCAGACGTGCATTTTATCCAGTCAATGAGGCACACCGCAATAGATAGTAAACACGACAGACTGCTAGTTCACAAAGAAAAAAGAAACACACAACCTGAACCAAGCTGAGTGAGAAAAGATGGTAGATATGAGGAACCAGGCAACATTAGTCAACTAAATCACCTCTCTGATAAGGACTTATTAAAAATAAAAGGGGGATGTCACAAGTCACTACAGAAATCCCAAAGAATGCCAGACATTATTTTCATAATCTTTACGCCACAAAATCAAAGAACCTAGGCAAAACAAAAAATCCTAAAAATCCAATAACCTTTAAAAGTTTGATTCGAGATCATCGAAATACATGTACACAGCAATTACTATTCAAGGAAATTGAAATGGTAATCAAAAATCTTCCAAAAACAAAAGGTCAGGCCCAGTTGGATTCACTGGTGAATTGTTTCAGACTTTTAGAGTAGATCTACTGCCAATCCTTCTCAGGCACTACAAGGCAATTGAAGAAACAGAAATGCGGCTAACATAGGTATTTCTCTAACTGCACTCACCACTCTTTGTGGTAAGTTTCAAGTCATGAGCTGGACCTTTTAGCCCTCCTCTCTTTGTCTCTGAGAATTATTGCAAAATTTATTTAATTTTTCTTAAAATCCATAAATGAGAGAAACTATCCTGTGTCTATCTCTCCCTCGGACTTATTTCAGTCAGCATAATAGATTCTCTGTACATTCATGTATAGGAAAATTTTATGACTTCATTTCTCTTTTTTTATATAATTATCTTTATTTAAACACCGTGATTACAAACATGATTATAGTTGTATAATTACAGTCATGTAAAGAACACCACCCTTTACCAGTGCAACATTCCCACCACCAATTTCCCGGATCTCCCTCCTCCCCACCCTCCACACCTGTACTTGAGACAGGCTTTCTACTTCCCTCATTCATTCACATTGTTATGATAGTTTTCAGTGTAGTCATCTCTCCAACTGCACCCATCACTCTATGTGATGAGCTTCATGTCATGAGCTGCACCTACCAGCCCTCATCTCTCTTGTCTCTGAGATACTGTTAAAAATGCTGCCGTCAGGAGAGATGAAGTCATGAAATTTTCCTATACATGGATGTACATGGAATCTATTATGCTGAGTGAAGTCAGAGGGAGAGAGAAAGACGCAGAATGGTTTCACTCATCTATGGGCTTTAAGAAAAATGAAAGGCATTTTTAACAGTATCTCAGAGACTTCATCTCTCTTATCAGCTGCATAGTATTCCATTGTGTATATGTACCACTGTTTCTTTAGCCATTCATCTGTTGAGGGGCATATTGGTTGTTTCCAGAGTCTGCCTATTGTAAATAGTGCTGCAATAAATATTGGTGTGAGGAAGGGATTTAGAAGGGAATTGAAGAAATTTCTTTGATGTAGTCAAAGTCATTTAACACATTCCCACAGCAAACATTATATACAATTGAGAAAAACTAAATTCTTTTCTATAAAATATGACACTGGCCAAATTTTTCCATTCTTTCCACTTTTATTCAATATATTAAGTGAAATACTTCTATCAATTAGGCAAGAAAAAGATATCAAAACATACAGATAGGAATGAAATCATTGAAGTTTTTAGTATTTGCTGGTGACTTTATATTAGATTTAAAAAATCCTAAAAACTACAAAAAATCTTCTAGAAAGAAAAGAATTTTATTATAAATTGACAGTTCACATAATTAATATTCAAAAAATCTATGGATTTCTATATATAAATAACAAAAGAGAATATGTAGGCATTTAAAAAAAATATTCCATCCACAATTGTGCATTCACAAACTCCTCAGAATCAACTAAAGTGGTGAAAATTCTTATATACTTCCGTGCCATACATAGACATTACTATCTAAGGGGAACTCAGGAGGCCAACTACATGTATCCCTGGATTTCTCTGGTGTCGAGAACTGAGAAAGCATCCATGAGGTTCTTCAAAAGGCCTGCTGTGGATACTTCTGCCCCTGCATGGAGAGTTGAGGAATTCCTTCAGAGATATTTTTGCAATTCATTCTATCGTATTGACATTACATTTTCTGTCATATTTGGCTTTCTCTCCCTTGTAAAATCACAGGCTAAAATATGGCCTCAATCAGATACTTTTGCTCAGAAATCACAGCACCAAAGATTACTAAGAGAATCCCTTTTCTAGATAATATTGAGAACCAAAATCAAAGACAATATTTTTTCTCTTTTTCAAATATGTAAACATTCTTCTCAATACCTATGACTACTTTACCCCTTATAAAAACTCTCTGCTTCAAAATTAAACTTGCCACAAGCCTACCAGAAGTGTATTGACACCACATTTTCATGTGATCTGATAATTTTTTTCAATGTTATTCACCTGGTTGCTTGTGATCACCCACTTTCCTCTGGTGAAGAATATTTCCCCAACTAGAGTTACTGAGATGCAACATGTCTGCACCAATACACTACTTAACACTGCTTCAAGAAATAAAAGAGAACCAAAAAAAAAAAAAAAAAGGAATACCCTTGTCATGGATTGGGATCTTCATTGTAATTGCAACGCAACCTAAAACATTATAAATATTTAATGTAATTTCTATAAAAATAACCATTTAATTTTCAAATTAATTATCAAACATGCCTCTAATTCTTATTGCAAAATAAACCTTCACACTATTTTAAGCATATTTTCCCCAACTACAGACTATTATAAAGCAGAATTATTAAACCAGAGTGCAATTGAAATAAAGAGTGCAATAGATTTAAATATCCTGTGACAGATCCTGAAGTATTTTCTGAATTACACTTTGATTTAAAAAAAAAGTCAAGAAATTGAAAGTGAAACATGGAAAGCCTTTTCCACAAGTGGTCCTTATCAAGGAAGAAAACTGGGGACATTGGTGGTAGGAAATGTGCACTGGTGAAGGGATGGGAATGGGGTAACAGTTTGTAACTATAGCACAGATTCAATTAAATTTTATCAAAATAATGAGTTTTATAAGCACATTGGATAGATTTAGCATATAATTTTTTACATTAAGTAAAGTACAGAAAAATAGAGACAAAACATCTCTCGAAAAAAGACCAATAGTAAGAGAATAGTGGAGAAAATGAGTGGAAGGCAGTGATATAGTGTATTGCTAAGAAGAGGATACAGAGAATTGTAGTTTAATTATTGATTACAATTATGATAAAATATGGCATACATTGATTTGTTCAGAAGCTAACTGGTCAAGTTCTGTTTTGCTACTACTAGAAAGATCTATAAGTCCTTAATAAGATTTTCTTTTGGGATGAAAATGAAAAACAAGGTTTCATTGTAAAGATACCCTGTCAACTAGTTGGGTAGTTATCCTTGACAATGTCTAGACCTCAATATTCACATCAAATAAATTAATTTAGTGACATTTTTATACTTTCTTTTTATATAACCTTTCAATATTACTCTATTGTTTCTACTTTAGTCAAAGCTCTCACAATTTATTATTATATCATATTTTATCATCTACTAGCAATCAAGTAACTTTTCTTCTTTTTTATCATTCATTTTCTACCAAACTTAGATTTTATGAAACCTAAAATCTGGATAGTATTTCCAAAGGCAAAGCTAATTGTTTAAATGACATTCTTTAAAATAATTTCAACTCAATGTATTTAGCACTAAAGCATGTAAATATCCAATAATGACTGACATAATTTTGTTGCTATATATTTAGTACTACTAGTTGCATATATTCTCATGTTCTGTGTTATATATCATTCTGCCTATACTTGCATTCTGTTGCAAAATAATTTAATATTTAAAAATGTCTAGTAGTTATTTTTAATATAAACATTATTTCTAAAATGCATATAAATTATTAGTAAAATTACTCAATTTTATGCTAATTTTAATAAAATTTAATAAAATGTAAAGAATTAATGATAAGTTCAGAAATTTATTACTACTGTCTAAAATGAGACTTAAAATTGTTCCCCAAATTTTCAGAAGAATACATTTTACATTTATTTTTTATTGCCCTTTGGAAACATTATAATGATAGATTATTTAGACAATTTTTCGGTTTGATAAGTTTTTTGTGAGGAAAGATATTTGTCAATTTTGAGAGAATTCTTAAAATTCCTTGTCTCTAAAGTGGTTTGCTGACCACTAACTGCACTGTTTTTAATGCAATATTTATGTGACCATTATTTCTCTCTATTTTTCCTTAAAAAGCTTATGAGTAAAGAAGAAAATTATTGCATTCTATTTATTTTACTTTTTAGAAAGACTCGTCTCTCTTTGCAAATTAGGAATATATATTTAAAAAACTAGTAAACAATTTGTTTTTTAATAATAAATCTATATACCGGTAACTAAGGCATAAAAATAATACAAGAACATTTTGTCAAACACTCACAGATCTGCCGATGATATTGATTATCTTCTAGTTGTGTGTATAAGCTCTTAAAAACATTACTTACCCTCTTTAAAACACTAATTTATTAAGAATTTGATTATTTCTCATACATAGTCTTAATTTCATATGTAGTATGCTTTGGTATATACATAAATCCTAAATCCTTATAGCATGCTTAATCTCTACAAAAATCTATATAAAGATTTTTATAAATCCTTGAAAAACATACCATGCTTAAGGTACAGACAATTGAAAACATTCTTATTTATATTTGCAGTCATATTAGACATTAGGTGTTCAGTTAAAATAATAACTGATTTACAACTTATCAAATTTTAGCAAAACAGATTTAAATTGACATGTATATATCATTTTACACATTTTTTCATCCTGGTCAGTGTTATTTTTTTAAGTGGCTAACTAAAAATATTTTTTCAGGTCTTAAGAATCACCTTGTGCATCATGAATTCGACAGCAATATAAACTATGTCCTTACTTTTACATATTAAAATGGAGGAAGTATGTACAATACAAAGTTCAGACAAGTTTGAGTCAAGAGCCAGACATATCAACCAATAAATTAACCTAGATATTCTGTTAAAAATAACAATTACCCCATCAGCACAAAGGAGATTTCAATCTGGGAGATTGAGACACACCAGACAGTGCTGGAAGCTTTTTCCTGACTCTGTGCTCGGGGATCACTTCTTCTTGTAGTTCAGGGAGTCACATGCCTTGCCAGGTATCAAACCCAGGTTAGTTGCAACAAAGTACTCCAATGATAATATCTCTTCAGTTTCATGATTTGATAAATTTTAAGATCTTATCTCAAATTAATGCCTTCAGAAACTATAATTCTAGTGATCAGTCTATTATGTGCTGCATAGTTATAATAATTTTATTGACAGAGCATAGCATAAAATATGTGGTCAATGAGGGCCATTGTAAATTATATGAAACTAATAGAAAGATACCCGTGATTATTATAAATAACATATTTTAGGTTAATAAATACATATCTTACCTCTAGAAATAACTGTTTCTAACCCAGTTCCATTAATAAAAGCTCGCTTAATAGTTTGTGTTTTAATATCTGTCCAATATAGACGTTCTTCAGATGCATCAAAGTCTAGTACAGTAACATCATCAATATCAGGTACTGTAAAGGCCGTGATAAAGTTAAAATATGGATTATCAATATCCACTCCTCTGATTTCAGAGCGTCTTGCATAAAGAAGAAATTTTTTCATTTCTAGAAAAGAAATATAAATTACTTTCTATAATAATTTTGGCAAGTTTTGAATAATATGAAAATCTTACAATGTTGATAATTTCATAACCCCAAAATTAAGCCTTGGTTTCACAAAAACTTTAATCAGGAAAAAAATCACCTTTTTTAAATTACTTAATTGAAACAAACAATAAATTCCTTAGGCAAATTTTGGCTTTAGCTATTAAGAAATTTCAAGAAATATAAATATCAAAACATTTGATAAAAATTTAACTTATTAAATACTAGAATGTAAAAGTACCACAATGTAAAGCATTTGTAATACATAATTATTAATATGTAAAATTACATTGTCTTATTTGGTTTTTGTTTGTTTTATATTTTTATTTAGCTATTTCAGATTTGGCCATATCAGCAATGCTTTAAAAATATGTCTTATTATACATTCATAATAACGATGTACCTAAGGAATTATAATAGGATGCTGAAATCAAACCAGGATGGGCCACTTGCAAGGCAAAATGCCCTACCAGCTTTTCTATTTCTTCATTCCAAACATTATTTGTGAAATGAAGAAATATTTTTTATAAACTATCTTTAAGTAAAATAAAATTAGACAGTTATTTTGTGTAATTACTAATTCAGTAATTACATTGAAATAAAATAATTACACATGAAACAGTAATCCCTAGGAGAGATTTCATTCTTCTGTTGTACTCCTTGAAGTCATTGTTATCACTTGAGATATATAATTATTATACAAAATTAGTTACTAATTAAAAATTAATTTTGGGGAGATGAAGAGATAGCATAAATATAGGGTGTTTGCCTTGACCATAGATGATCTGGGTTTGATTTCTGACATCCCATATGTTCCACAAGCACACAGGAATGATTTCTGAGAGCAGAGCCAAAAGTAACTACTGAGAGCCACCTGCTGTGGTCCAAAAATAAAATAAAATTTATTCCATTGTATATATGTTGCACATCTTCATGATGCATTCATGTATTGTTGAACTTCTAAAATGATTACAACTCCAAGCAACTTTACTGAATGCTGTAATAAATAGGTGTGCATCCATCCTTTTGGATGAAACTCTATTTTAGGATATATACACTAAAGTTTGATTACTGGGTCCTATGGTAGCTCAATTTCTAGTTTTTTAAGAACCTTTCATACTACTTTTATAGAGGTTAGATAGGACAGCATTACCAACAGCAGTGATGAGAGTTCCTTTCTCAGAACATCCCAATCAACATAAACTACTCCCAGCATTTTTGATATGTGCCAACCTCTTGGGGTATAATGCTGTTTCATTGTTGTTTTAATTTGGATTTCCCTTATGATTAGTGATAATGAGAATTTTTTCATGTTTCTGCTGGTCTTCAGATGTCTGTTAATTTTCTCTCCCCATTTTTTGATGAAGTTGTACATATATACAATAAAATATTGCATAGCTAGCTGTAAGGGATAATACAATCATTCAATTTGCTAAAATATGTGTGGAACTGGAAGATATTATGTTATATGAAGTAAGCCAATAAAAGAAGGATAAATACAGAATGGTATCACTTTTATGTAGTATTTAGAATAACTGCATAAATAAATGCAACAGTTTAAATGTGAGATGTCTTGAACATCCTTGGCCCTACAGTATAGTATAAAAAAATATAAAAAGAGAAGAAACACAAATATGAAGAATGGGGTCAGAAGCTAAGTGGTCTCAGGTGTGTTGGTGTTAAGGAAAAACAGAACTAAATATCTAAGCCAATGTTAACCATATTGGAATCCAGAGACCAAACATAAATAATTAAACTTTAAATCGTCATCTTATACTGGTAGGCTGTGTGGGGAGTGTTAGGGTGGTGGTATGGGATGTACTCTGGGAACACTGGTGAAGGGAAGTCAACACTTGTAGTGGGATTTCCCCTAATAGAGTGTATGTCTGAAACCCAACTATGAAGAACTTTGTAAATCACAATGTTGCAATAAAAAGAAAATCTATTAGGGGCTGGAGAGATAGCATGGAGATAAGGCGTTTGCCTTTCATGCAGAAGGATGGTGGTTTGAATCCCAGCATCCCATATGGTCCCCCGAGCCTGCCAGGAACAAATTCTGAGTCTGAAGCCAGAAGTCCTGAGCACTTCCAGGTGAGATCCAAAAACCAAAAAAAAAAAAAAATCTATTAAAAATCAATAGTTTTGCAAATAAGCAACTAATAAAAATTAATAACAAACTTAAAAATTTAATAAACTCCCCAGTCTGTTTTTTTCATATTTAGTTAAATGTACTGTTTTTAATTTTAATTATTCACTTTTAAGTTAATAAAACCTACATAATGTATTTGAACTGACTTTAAAAAGGATGGAAGAGTGGCCAGAGCAGTGGCACAAGTGGTAGAGCTTTTGCATGCTCTAACCTTGAAAGGACCTGGATTCAATCCCTTGGTGTCCTATATGGCCCCCCAAGTCAGGAGCACTTTCTGAGTGTATAGCCAAAAGTAACACTTGAGTGTCATCAGGTGTGGCCTTCTCCACCCCCCCCAAAAAAAGTTGGAAGAGATTAAAGCAGCTAAGTACTACCTTTATTTAGATTCATACATACATCAATATTTTATGATGATGCACTTTTATTTAATAATCTCCTGTTTTGTGGAGATACATGTGGCAAACATGTTTAATAAGAAATCACAAGAAAAATGAATAAAGTAATAAGTAGAACAAGGCAAAAGATCACATATTTAAAGAACTTGTCAGTTTCCAGTAAATTAGATGAGTCACCAATAGTCTGGAAATAACAACTCACATCGTTTTACAAATGTCAAAAACCTCCTTTACTTTACTCGGAGGAAAATATGAATGCTTAGACACTTCCCGAAGATGAATTCTGATTTTAGTTAAAAGCTATAAGAAATTTACCATAACAGGTCTTCTTGTCAGAGGACAGCTTCATCAAATGGGGACAAGCACAAGCTGCACTCCGGTTGTGATTGATCAAACACATGTGAGTACAGGGCCCTTTGCCGTCATTAGCTGCACAGGGATTGGGAGCTGTAATTACACAGTGAAATATTAACAAGGAAGAAGGAAAAATAGATTAGAGAACCTTTGAGGATGACAAGGGTTATTCACTTAATAATTCAAAGTGAATTTTCTTACATAGAGCCCATGATTAGGGTGATTAATTGGAGAATAAAATACAATCATACATAGCAATTACATTAATAAAAACATTTTCCTCCTCAAAGATAATGACGATAACTAACTCCCCCAATTCTCCCTAAGACAAATAGGGTGCATCCGACTGCTTTCAAAGCGAGGTTTTTATTTTTTAGTGTTCATTCTAAACTTGTAAAAGCAATATGGAATAATAATTGAATTTTATGTTAAATATATTAAGGTTTATGATAGTTCAAATACAAGAAATGGAAGATTCAATGGCTGTTATCTACTTTCATAATTTGCCTTCTATATTCCATATTGACTTAGTGAATTACTTTTAAAAGCATCCTCTGGAAAATTGCCATTATATACACATTCTATCTTCATGTCATTTCATCATTTTTCGAACTAAAAGTGTAAGGAATGAGGCCAGAGAAATAGAACAGTGGGCAGGATGCTTCTTTTTCTTTTTTTCTTTTTTTTTTTTTTGCATCAATTGACCCATGTTATTTTTCCAGCACCCCATATAGTATTCAAAGTCCCTCCAGGAGTGACCCTTGTATGCAGGGCTAAACATAACTAGGTATAGTCTCTGAAAAAAATCAAATAAAATGTAAGAAAGAAATATCTATTATCTTTCATATAAAGCTATTTGTTTAATTATTTTCTATTACCCATGGTCAATAATTGTACCACATACATATAGACTTGAAAGTGTTTTTACATATACTCCATAAGTTACATGTTTTAAATAACAGAAGAAATTCAAGTGTAGAATAAAATACATGTTACCATTCAGTGTCATTCTCCTATTTTTTGTTATTTTTAATATAATGCTAATTTAGGTAAATAAATAGCTTTGTAAATTTTATTCTAAGAAACTCTAAGAAAATTAATTGTTTATCACCATTTAACTGAATTAAAGGCATGTAATGTTGCAACTTATGTTTACTACATTAGTCATGTTAGTTTACTTTGCTATCTTTCTTACAGGTTGTTATATATTTAAGAGTTATTAATATCACCCCTTTAGAATTAGAAAACAGAAAAACAGGGTGTAGTAAAATTCTAAAGAATATGAAATATCAGTTAAGATTCATAAATATTTAATGAGGCTATTTAGCTTTAGTGAACATCAAATATAAAGATAATTATCATATAATTATTTACTTTTATATGTACATATATCATACATATTTTATACACATTACAAGTATGTTATTGTGATTTTAATATTAACATACATTAATTCTAAAATAAAATAAAAAAGCTCAAAAAAGTCACTAAGAAATATAATTAAAAAATATCAAGTTAAAACAGTATATTCTATGTTCCAGGATTTCCTTATGACTGGAGGTCTCCTGACTACATATTGATCATCACTATATTTTGTCATTTTTCTTTTTATTTTATCTATTCTGATTGAAATTCTTATAAAGTTCATGTTAGAATAGCAGGGAGTAAATGAGAATTTTTTTTTTGAGAACGAACTAAAATTGGAAAGAAGGAAAGGAAAAGGAAAGAAGACACCAAAAAATGCAGAGGAATTATTGGAGAACTATTAGATACAAGCCATAGTGGATTAAGAAAACTAAATATCTCAACACTTTTAAAAGAGATTAAAAATAATAAAAAGAACAACTGAGAACATCAAAGGGGAAGAAAGATAAGAAACTTTTTACAATATTGAATAGGGTATGTTATTATCATGAAAATTAAAAACATATCCTAGCACAATATACCAAATACTGGATTTTACTTGTAACATATACAATCTCGAGTATGTTATTTTCTGCTCATGTAAGTATTCTCTTAAAGTTAACTAATTTAAGTAGATTGTATTTTATTCGCCAGTTTCTTCTTGACAACATGATAAATCTTTTGTGTTTGTGTTGTTTGTGGATCACACCAGGTGTTGCTGAGGGGTTATTCCTGACTGTGCTCGGAATCACTCCTGACTTTGGGGACATAAGGAATAAATGGGCTCAAATCAGGATTGAATACATGCAAAACAAATACCCTACCGAATATACTATCACTGCAGTTATGATAGTGTTTATTTGGGGTCTGTAATAACAGTGTCCTTTGTATTTCTCTCAATTTAATAATTATACATAGGCAACAAAGTACTAATAAGAAGCACCATTAAAACTTCCCAAGTATGCATTTTATAAGAACAATAATAGTAGAAGTTAATAAAACATGAAAGACACTTAACTTTCTAAAGTATTTTTACTCCCACATTAAAGGGAAATATAAAATAAAGATAAGTACTACATATACTATACAATAGCCTAACTATTTATAACTGTCAACTATTATCTTATTTTAAATATTAAATATATGTGATTAGAATTAATATACTTTTGGAGAGATCAACTTATACTAAACACTTACCTTGTGGCTGACGGCTAGGATGGTATATTTGAAGATCAAATGGTTGTGCACTGGTTTTCTGAATCAGACTGACATTCTGGCCTGTCCACTTATTGGCTTTGGACAAAGTATTAGTCCTCCAGTCTGTCCAATAGACTTCACTCCCATAGAGAGATACAGCAAAAGGATGAGAAAGATATTCATGACCTCGAATTATTTCTATCATGCCTGTTCCATCATAGAGGGCTGAATAAATAGCATCTGACCTGTAAAAATAATAAATTAATGAATAGTTTTAAATAATTTATACAATCCAGCCATATGGTTATACAATTGAAATTATGGATAAATTATTTTTAAGACAATTAGGAGGGACATATTATAAAACATCCATTATCTTAATAAAACAAATATCTTCCATAAATGATACATGCATTTTAGGGCATGACTACTGTGAAATTAGGAAAGTGAATAATAGAGAAAGAAATAATATTTTTAACAAATGTTATAATTTTAAAACCTGGCATCTGTCCAAACTATCCTTTTTTCAAAGTGGTCCACGGTCAATCCATTAGGCCAAGCCCCTGTTTTCATGTCTTTGTAGATGGTCTTTCTCCCAGCACCACTCATAGATGCAGATTCGATGCGTGGAAAATTAGCATCCCAATCTGTCCAAAAAAGAATTCTGAAGAAAAAGAAAATAATGCTATAAGTCTAGTCATTTATTTCAAAAATATTTCCCGAGTGCTAATTTTTATTAGGTTAAAATCTCCCTGTGGCAAGAGATTTTTTAAATCTTTATTTAAACATCGTGATTACAAACATGATTGTAGTTGGGTTTCCGTCACAAAATGAACACCCCCCTCACCAATGCAACATTCCCACTCCTAATGTACCCCATCTCCCTACACCAACACCCCCTGCCTGTATTTGAGACAGGCATTCTACTTCTCTTATTAATGTTGTCATGGAAGTTTTTGATAGATTTTCTACACGACTATCTTATCTTTCTTTCTATCTTTCTATCTATCTATCTATCTATCTATCTATCTATCTATCTATCTATCTATCTATCTATCTATCATCTATCTATATTTGTTTTGGAACCACACATAAAAGTTCTTAGATTTTATTCCTAGTTTTGCTTTCAGGATTTTCTTGTAGGACAATATGGAATGTTGGGGATTGAATTCAGATTGGCTGTGTGCAAATGCAATACTCTATGCACTATATTATTTCTTTAGCCTAGATTAACTATATTCATAGATATAGTGGCCATGAAAAAACTTACTGAAATTATAGGTATGTAATTGTAGTTTCTAGTATATTTTTAAAGTTTGATTCTGTTGTGAGAGAGAATTGCAAGTGAATAACCTAGTAGAGAAGGTGATTAGAAAAAACACACTTGAGGGAGGTTATTTTATTTACATCAAATATTGAAGTGAGGTGAAAAAAGAGAGGATTAACCTAAAAAACATAAATGAACACACAAGAATCAAATGAACAGCAAATTCACATGATGACTAGTAATGTGGGTGTGTTTTAGTAAAAAATATGTCTCCATGTTTTATAAATGTGGTTAGTTCAAGATGGGAACATTAATTTTAAGAAAATGATTTATGACCTTGTAAGAGTGTGATTTTTCGAGATTTCATTCTTTTATGATAATAAAAAGGCAGGTTGATTACATAAGGTGGCTGTATTAAAAAATTTAAACATTTCCAGTGGTGTAAGAATGGTACATATGAAGGTAGTGTTGATAAACTAGATAAAAAATGTTGTAAAGGAATTACATAGATATCTATAAATTTCTTATTTCAGCAAAACATAGAGAAGATAGGTAAAGGGCATGCAGAAAATTCATTAAGGAAAAATTAAAGAATAATTGATATTCAATGAAAACAATTGAGTATGGTAAACAATAAAATGTTTAAATTATTTTTTATCTTTAGAACTAATAAGTCTAAGAAATAAGTGTTGTACATCAGAGTGAAGAAGTACATATTCAAACCACAAAGTCAACAATAATGAAATCATGAAACCCAAATTTTAACAATCAAATTTAAAAAGGTTTCTGCTATGTTGGCAGGCTAGAAGGGGATGGGGAGAGATGTTAATATGAGAGATTCTGGAACTATTGATGGAGAAAGGTTGACAATTGTCATTAGATTGGCCCTAAAATAATGTATATATAAAATTCAGCCATAAATAACTTTGTAAATCACAATGCTTTAAATGAAAATATATAATTAAAAATTAAAAAGTAGTTTTTATTTCATTATCTGTTTTAGGTGTTTTATAGCCTTGAAACAGAAAATACATATATAAGAAAAATGTACAGATTGTTACTGTGACATATACTTGAAACAATTATGTAAACAGATCGAATTGGGACTGGAGATATAGCACAGTGGTAGGGCATTTGCCTTGCATGCAGCCATCACAGGACAGATGGTAGTTTGAATCCCAGCATTCCATATGGTCCCCTGAGCCTGCCAGGAGAGATTTCTGAGTGCAGAGCCAGGAGTAACCCCTGAGCCCTGAGTGCTGCTGGGTATGACCCAAAAACCAAAACCAAAACAAAACAAAACAAAACAAAAAAAAAAAAAACAAAAAAAATCCAAAAAACCCAAAAAACAAAAACTAAGAAAAACGATGGGAAATGATAACAAGGAAATGATTGACAAACATATAGAATGAATTTGAAACATTAAACTTTTAACTCATATTTTTGTATTTAAAAATATATAGATATGTATGTATGTATGTATGTTTTGGGGCTAAACTTGGTAGTGCTCAGGGATTACTTTTGGCTTTTTGCTCAGAAGTTTTTCCTGGTAGGCTCAGAGGACCATATAGGATTCCAGGAGTTGAACCCAGGTCCATCCTGTATCGTCCGACTGCAAGGCAAACGCCCTATTGCTCTACTATCACTCTGGTCCCTTAAAAATAAAAGTTGAAAATATAATTCAATATAATATTTTGTGTATCAGACCCAGAAATTCTCAGATGCTTTTAGTCTGTGGTATTTCTCGGGGGACCATTAGGGAGTCTGAGGTTCTAACCTGGGTCAGTTACATACAAGTCAAGTGTACTACTCAACGTACATGCCAGTTCTTGAAGATATATTTTAAATATGAGAGTACATCATTGAAATATTTATAAAAATATTTAAAACCCTAATATTTAAAGGTAAGAGTCTATCATCTGAAAAATTAATATATAGAAATAGTGCTTCAATTGGGGCCAGAGCGGTGGTGAAGTGGTAGGGTGTTTGCCTTGCACGGGGCTGACTTAGGATGGACTGTGGTTCAAACCTATGGCATCCCATATGGTCCCCTAAGCTAGAAGTGATTTCTGAGCACATAGCCAGGAGTAACCTCTGAGTGTCACAGAGTGTGGCCCAAAAAGCAAAAAAAAGAAGAAGAAATAGTGCTTCAATTATTGTTTTATATACATATCAAATATACATCAATTAAAATTTATATTGTATAAGTTATGAGTATATATGTGCATACATGCACTTATATTCATATTTATATATATGCTTTTAGTTATGTAGAAGATAGTAGAAATTCTAATCAGTATGAAACCTATCAATAATAAAAAATGTCCTTCTCTTTTAAAACCCATGAATGTGAAATGAAATGTCAATCTCCTTTCAAAGTTGATTTTGTATACACACATCTACTAAATGACACTAAGTTTTGTTGTAAAGTTCCTTTTAAACTTAATAACTGGTTGCCTTAGAAATAGTTCAGTGGGCAGAAAACTTGCTTTGCATTTATCAGACTCTAGTTTAATATCCAGCACTGCATATGTTCCCTCAAACTCTTACAGGGGTAATCCCTGAGTGAGGATCCAGGAATATCCCTGAGCACTGCTAAGTGTAGCACAATCCTTTGCCCCAGCCAAAAATGTTAGAATTTAAATTATTTATAAAACGGAAGCAAGATCATATAACATCAATAAGATTAATAGTACTATCATGATAGTAGGGACACTTGAATATTTGAAATAATCATTAAAATCACTGAATTTTATGACCAGACAGATATCAGATTTTATTAAATCATTTTCAGATACAAAAAAGTCTATATTTTTCACTCTGGCTTGGTAACTTAAAGCCTTTATATATTGAATTTTGTTTCTTTAGCAGAGTTGGTGTACTTTGTTGTCACCAATTCTGACACAGGTATCAAGAACCTTGCAATTCTATTCTCTATCTGTAAACTTTATTAGAGTTAAGCTCCATGGATTATTGAGGATATGTTTTAACGTAAATTATGAATATAGCTTGGATAATTTCCAGTATTCTCAAAAATTCCATAATTTTTACTATGCATGCATATATAATTATTACATATCTACAATGCTAAACTGTTCAATTATTTAAGTCAATTTATTTCTTCTTGAAAGGTCACTGTGGTTTTAAATTTTCATTAGGTCTGATAGGAGACTTTTTCCACTTTAAAAAAAAAAGACATTTCATAATTAATCATACCAAAAGTATACATAAACTTGCCATAAAATAGTCTACAAGTAACTTTCAAGGATCATTGTTTCAGAAAGTTCTACATTACTCATTTATATATCTTGAAAGTTATATTTAAAAATAATTTCCCTGCTTTTATTCATGGTTAAAATGTATTAGCATTTTAATTATTGTATTATTTCTTCAAATATACTAAATGGAGATCCAGTCTTATAGAATAGATGGAAATGTTCAGCCACAATTGCTTTTTAAGAGATTACAGTCTACTGATTGTATAGTTTCTGCATTGATGGCTTAGTTTTATCAGGATTAAATTGAGTCAATTGACTATGAATAACATATGCCATTACAGGCATGAGAGAGTCATTATTAATATATCAGGTCAAGCAGCAGAAGGTGAAAAAAATATTATCTTAGCCAAATAAATCTTGTATTTATGTTCTCTACATCTATAATATTTTGTCTTCTAAAATCATCACTATAAGTTTCTTTTAAGAATGGATCAAGATAAAATTGAAATATTTCTTGGATGTCATGCTAATCCCAATTGTTGTTTCTGTTTCACCAATTGTAATTGTTGTAGCTGAGTTTATCAAGACAAATGAAAAAAATAATAACAATAGAATAGCAAAATGCTATGTACTTAACATACACAATAAAAAGGCGATGCAAGTTTAAATATTAAAGTGAGTGTCCTGAACATTCTGAACTTTCTGGTACTTGATACTTGCTAATAATAAGCTTGATGTTTAGAATGATTCAAGCACTCATTAATTTATTTGAGCGATGAGTATGTTTCTTAATGAAGAACAAAAGAAAAGTGGCTTATCACTAAGATTCATACTTCAGCACCTTGAAAAATTTTTACTGGATAGTAGAGCAGAGTGTCGAAGGAATATGTTATGAACTGGTAAGTTACATATAGTATAAAATAAAGGCTATTAAAATAAATGGTGGGGAAGCAAAATATCTATTAAAAACTTTTTGGTGGTATCTGTTAAAAGGGTCAGAAAGAACTGATTTCTGTAGGAACTTTTTGTGGTCTGACGATTTTATGGAATGTATATTTTCCCAACTGTGCTAAGGGTAAAATGCACCTGATTCACTGCATTTTTATAATAAACAAAGTTGATATAATTATCCATTGTATTTATTTATTGCATACTTTGCTTGTAAAAATTCTCCTGTGTATCTAGAACTACATAAATTCAAAAGTATATGTGGCCCAGTTATTAGATTACATGGTGCTTTGCTGATCATATTTCTATAAAACCAGAACGGAAAAGATTATATAAATCTAAAAGCAACTTTGCTTACTATTAGAAAACTGAAATAATATAGGAAAAGTAATATAATTATACAAATATTTTTAAAAATCTAGTAGATTTGATTTATCTTAAAATGAAAAAAGGTATAAATATATGTGGGGCATTAAGTAATTTTATTTTTATTTGATATAGGAATGAGTTGAAAAAATTAAAATGTAATAGCTAGTTGATAATATAATACTAAGTAAATAAATTAAGTTTAAATTAAATTATTTTAAAGTTGTTTTTATTATGTTAGGTTGATTTGCAGCTAAATTCTGTTTGCTACTTTTATTCTGTTCAGTCTATATTGTAAAAATTACAAAGTTTAAAAGCATTTATGAATAATTTTAACAAAATATAAAAATATAAATATATTTTAACATCTGTTCTGCATTTTAATTTATAAACCATTATATAACTTTGTTTACATAACTCACATATTACAACCATATTATTATTCTATAAAATAATATTTTCTCCCCAATAAAATAATTTCTAAAAATTAAACTCCTATTATTTGCCAGTAGACAACATCAGATTTTTTAATTCATTCCTGAAAGAATTAATAATATGGGCCAGAGAGATAGCATGGAGATAAGGCTTTCATGCAGAAGATGGGTGGTTCAAATTCCGGCATCCCATATGGTCCCCTGATCTGCCAGGAGCGATTTCTGAGCCTAGAGCCAGGAGTAACCCATGAGCACTGCCAGGTGTGACCCCCCGCCCCCCAAATGAATAATAGCAGACCTGAGAGATAGCACAGTGGTAAGGCGTTTGTGTTGCATGCAGCCGACCTAGGATGGACCTAGGTTTGATTCCCAGCATGTCATATGGTCCCCCAAGTCAGCCAGGAACGATTTCTGAACCCAGAGCCAGGAATAAACCCTAGGCACCTCCTGGTATGCCCCCCAAAAAATATGAATTAATAATATTATTTTAAAATTAGTCATTTATGAAAATAAATATTAAAGGTGTTATTGTTTTAACTTTTTAATTACTTCTGTAATTATCCAAATATATATTAATTATACCAATTAATATTTTATACATCTAATTTGTAAAACCATTATCAAGCTTTGCCCCACTCCCCTTTTTTTTGGTTTTGGGACACACCTGGCAACTCTCAGGGGTTACTCCTGGCTATGCACTCAGAAATCGTTCCTGGGTTGGGGGGACCATAAGGGACACCAAGGGATTGAACGGCATGGGCAAGGCAGACCTTACCCCTTACTGGCTAGTTTTCTATACTTTAACTCTTAGAGGATTCATTCTTTCTGGAGACTCCAATTATACTATAGAATGCTGCTTGTTATTTTCACTTAAGCTTTTATGAGTTGTATATGGGGTCGGAACTATAGCACAGCAGATATGGCATTTGCCTTGCTTGCGGCAATGCTGGTTTGATCCCCAACATTCAACATATCCCCCAAATCTAAGTCTGCCAGGAGTAATTTCTGAGCACAGAGCCAGGAGTAAATACTGAGCACCACTGGGCATGACACAAAAACAAAATAAAACAAAAAACAATAAGAAATCATTTATGAACACATATTTTACATTTTCCCTTTTTTTTCCCAAGTGAATATTATCCAAATTAGAAAGAAGTGATTATTTTAATTGATTTTTAAGTGTAAAGCTCTAGAAAGTGAAACTTTAATTCCTAAGGAAGCTTCTCTGTTTATCTAGATAATTCTCAAAAAAAATACTGACATTGGTTTTGGCTTTTCCTATGTGTGGTACCTATAATTTAAGAAACATTCATAGGCTTTCCCTAAAATTAGTATCCATGATTTTTTCCAAAATATTTGTTTCCAGAACTAAAAATAAAAGTTCATGTTGTTACAATTAAGATAGGTCTTAAGGTAAAACTTTCAAATCAATTGTTTTTGCACTGATGATAAAACTCCTTTTGATAATAAATTGCCAACTTTCTAAGAAGGATCACTATCAACCATCCATTTGAAACCTCAAAAACCGACTTAAAAACTAAATGTTTAATTAAGATATAAGATCTAATTGAAGGAAACTTTTATAAGGTTAATAAATGATATTGGCAAATCACCATAAAAACTATTTTAGCTAATAAACTATGTAACTAGTAAACTGTAAATTGGAGAACACCCCCCCAGGATAAGGGTTCATACATCTATCTCTTTAGTTTTTGTAGCCAGAACTCTGTTTTGAAAATTAGAAATCTGGGCCCGGAGAGATAGCACAGCGGCGTTTGCCTTGCAAGCAGCCGATCCAGGACCAAAGGTGGTTGGTTCGAATCCCGGTGTCCCATATGGTCCCCCGTGCCTGCCAGGAGCTATTTCTGAGCAGACAGCCAGGAGTAACCCCTGAGCACCGCCGGGTGTGACCCCCCCCCAAAAAAAAAAAACCAGAAAATTAGAAATCTATGGTTATCTATAAAATCTCTTAAACAACTAAAATTTTGGGAACTAATGTAAATAAATTAAAAGCACTCTGGAAAGAAAGAAAAACATTAAATCTGGATTGGTAATTTGGAATCCTATATTAGACAAGTTGCATAACTCCTTTAATTTTTCTATCCAGATTAAAAAAAATGAAAAAACAACTTTCCTAAACTGCTGATTTTATAGAGTTGGGCCAAATTCAAAGCAGAGACTAGAGAGTATTGCCAAAGAGCTGACTAAACTCAAGGCTCATTTGCTTATCTTATGCAGATCATTAAACTTCCTGGTTAACTTCTGGCTCTCAGTGTTGTTCTTTCCTGAATTGGTATGAATTAAAAGTATGGAACATATCTCTTATTTTCCTCACCATAATTCATTAAACATTATTTGAATGTATAAAATAACTATCAAAAATATAAATAAGCTTTGCCAAAATCATATATCTTTTTAGATTTTATTCTTTTCGTAAATCTACCTTGGATGGACCATTTAAGAAGTTCCTGAAGTTTTTTAAAAAAAAAAAAAACATAAAAAAACAGGTATTTAGTTAGAAAGCATCCTGGGAAAAAGAAAATAAAACATCTAAAGATCTCAATAGCATGTTATGTTTATGAGTCCATTTATGTTTACAGATTGCAAAAGTACTATAATTTTCCCTGAATATGTCTTCACGTCTATTATCATGCCTGAGATAATTAATTGAATAACTTTTAGACCTTAGATCTTATCTATATAAGTAGCTCTATTTAAATGTACTGTACAGTCAAAGCATTGCTTTCAAGTTGAATTGGTCCTTCTCTTTCTCTCTTTTTTCTTTTTCTTGCAGTAGAGCATTTAAAAAAGGGTCTTAGAGATAGCTCAACAGAATTAAATACATGCCTTGCAAAAAGACAGGGTTTAATTCCAGAATCAAATTTATAAACATCAGGTGATCACTGTGGGTTGTCTCAAACAAACATACAAATAAACAAAAATCTCATCTCAACAAAGAAATAATGTTAGAAAGTTTAACTAAATTCAAATTAAAATTCTGAAAATCAACTACATATCTTATTTTTAGGAAACAAGTTATGTATATTTTTTCCTGCCTGTATGACTTCCATATATTTACTGAAACCTAAATCTGAATATAAAGTTGTCATTTAAAGAAAAATCTGTAAAATGTTTCCTGAGTTTAATACTAAATTAGACTCAAACAAAACCTTCAATATATCTCTCTTTTAATAAATTTTGAGTTCACTTCACAATTGTATTTATTTCAACTGACATAATTAACAGCAATAACAAAGTATTATCACATATAACAATTATATCTTAATTGACATATATTATCTCATAAAAAACTTAATGTTAAAGTTATTATTATTGATTTAAAAGAAAAATAAACTAGAGCAAAAACATCTTAATTATACATCTTAATTGTGTCTCACCCCTGTGCTCCTTCAAGTTTATTTGAATTTTCTCTTAAACTCATTCCAAGATTATGTGCAATGAATAAAGTGTTAGCTGATTAATATAGTGGTTGCTTGAGTAAGATGGCTCTGCGGTTTACAACAATTAGAAACAATTAACAGCACCTTGTTGGCAGGTCAAAGAGAATATTTTTAATTACTGCTTCAGAATCAATTTGCAGTAGCTTCCAATTGAGCCTAATGCCCATATTTAGAAAAGATAGACATCTCTGTCCTTTAATAGTGTCTTTTAATAGAGTTTTATAACTAAACTTGTAAAAATATAATTAGTATCATTTATATACATTTGTTATGATTTGTACACATGAATATATAATACAAAAAAGTGCTGTAAATCTTAATTTAAGAAGAAATTAAATTATATTACTTTTAAAAAAATAAGTAGGCAGTCAAAATGAAAAAAATACAATTAAAAATAATGGAAAAAATTTATGATGACAAGGAAACTCTCATCCATTGCAGGTGGAAAGGCTGCCTGGTCCAAACTCTATTGAAAACAGTCTAAAGAGTTTTCAGAAAACTCAAAATATGAACCAGCACTTTCTTTTTTAAGTATCTATCTCCAGGACAGAAAGCATTCCTCAAAAATATGTATGCCAGGGCCAGAGTGATGACGCAAAGTAGTAAGGCATCTGCTAGCCTAGGTCGAACTGCGGTTTGATCCCCTGGTGTCCCATATGGACCCCCAAGCCAGGAGCGATTTCTGAGCACATAGCCAGGAGTAACCCGTGAACATCACCAGATGTGGTTCAAAAACAAAAACAAAAACAAAACAAACAAAAAATGTATGCATTCCAATATTAATTGTAGTGCTCAGTACAATAGCTAAAACTTGGAATAATTCTAGATGTCCAACAACAAACCAGTGGATCATGAAGATGTCAAACATAAAGAAAATAGAATACTATATAGCTATAAAGAATAATACAATCATGCTATTTTAAGTTTCTGAGATGGAACTGAAAGGTATGATGTCAAATAAAGAAAGTCAGAAGACAAAGAATAAATATAGAATGATATCACTTCTGTGTGATATTTAGAATAACTGCATCAAGAAATGTAATGGTCTAACTGGGATTTGTCAAACATGCTTGACCTCAAAGTATAGTGGGTGGAAGAAAAAAAACTGAGTGGAAGAGGAGAAACACAAATATGTAAGGACTGCAGCTGGGCCAAGTGGTCTCAGGAGCATTGGACGTGTTTAAAAAAAAAAAGAGAAAAAACTAAATATCTAAGCCAAAGACAACAACAATGAAATCAAGAGACCCAAACATTTTCAATCTAAACTTAAAATGGCAGGTTGGGGGAAAAGGGTAGTGGTTTGGGATGCACTTGGGGAACATTGGTAGAGGGAGGTGAACACTGGTGTTGAGATTAGCTCTGGTTCATTATGTTGAAACTGAATTATGAAGGACTTTTTAAATAACAATGGTTTCCATTAAAAATATTAAACTCAGGCCAGAGTGGTGGCACTAGAGGTAAGGCGTCTACCTTGCAAGTGCTAGCCTAGGATGGACCCGGTTCATCCGTCCTATATGGTCCCCACAAAGCCAGGAGCTATTTCTAATCAACATAGCCAAGAAACCCCTGAGCGTCAAATGGATGTGGCCCAGAAAACCAAATAAACAAAAAATTAAACTCATGACTTTGAAAGCTGTATTTCCTTACCCATATCTTGGATCCAAAGCAATAGCCCTGGGATGTTCCATGGCTCCTGCTATTAGTGTAGTTCTTAATGACCCATCTAATTTGGCTACTTCAATTTGGTCCAGATTACTATCAATCCAGTATATGTTGCCTGCTATCCAGTCAACTGTCAATCCTTCTGGTGTAGCCAAGCCATGTTCTACAACCACTTCAATAGCACTGACACCTATGAAAATAAATGGTAGTATGGACAGAGAGATGACAAAAATATAGACATAATAACACATTCCTGAGGTGCATTAATCATAATAGAAATTGCTTATTTTTCAACTGTACAAAGTATTTGAGATCATATAAATTTTTAAAAATATAGAGCAAAAATTAACTCTTACTTAAGAGGAAACTAAGGCATTGAATTTACAATTATTCATCTTCCTGTCAGAAATATTTAATCTCTTGTGTAGTAACAGAAAAAAAAAACTTAAAATCTTAGATTCCTTTCAGTGTAGTTTAAAAGGACAGTTAACAAAGTTTCGATTTCAAAATGAAAAAAATCAATCTGCTTTTAACTTATTTTGGGCTAATTGATTTGGGAATAATAATGGTGGATTGACTAAAATGATTGTAATGTTATTTAAATGACAATATTAAGGATAGAATAAGATAAAAGTATATTTGGGACAACAAGAATTATAGCACGACAAAATCCACTGATTTTAGAACTGACAAATAAGTGACTTTATATTCCATTCAAACTCAGCAAGCATAAACTTTGAACCACACAGCTCTCCCCAAACTCAATAACTCTAAAGTCATAAGTTTTATAGACTATAATAAGAATATTACATTCTGTAGATGTAAATAAGGGAAAAAGATATTAGAACTAAGTAAAAATAAAAACCTGTTTTGAGGTGATATATTATAATAAGTAGGCACTTGCTTTGCATATAGCCAATATAGATTTTATTCCAGATCCACGTATAGTTCTCACAGCCCTGCCAGCAGTTATCTTCGAACACTGAGCCATGAGTATGCCCTTATGCACTAGTGGTTGTGAATCCAAAATAAAATAAATAAATAAATAAATAAATAAATAAATAAAAAAAATTAAATTATAAAATAAAATATAGTGGCATGCCAACCAATTACTATTAAATAACTCCTTATTTTAATTGAAATTTAAAATAATGGTCTAAAATACTTTTTAAGATAAAATGATATATTTATATTTTATAGCACTTCAGTTTCCATTGTTAGACATTTTAACAATATTAAATAAAACTGTTAACTAATCAAATTAATCTAAGCTATTTGAAACTTAGCATAATGTAATATCACAGAACAAATATTCACACATTATAAATATCTTGAATGTTTAAATATCACCATTTTAATTGCAAATGTGATTAAAGAATAAACTCAATATTGCTAGAAATAAGCAGTCTGACAAATGTACAGTTTTTTTGTGGGGGAGTGGGCCACACCCAGTGGTGCTCAGGGTAATTCCTGGCTCTGCACTTATAAATCACTCCTGGAAGGCTCAGGAGACTATATAGGATCCCAGGAATCAAACTCAGATCTGTTCCTGGTCCGTTCCTGGTCGACTGAGTGCAATGCAAATGCCCGAGTGCTGTTATCGCTCAGGCTTTTTAAAGAGAAGTTACATATTATATCAAGTTTCTTAACAGTTCATACTTAGAAAAAAAGAGATCAGTCAAATTCTATTTATTATATTTTTTCATATTAATAAGCTTTAAATTGGGGGGGGCATCCAGTGACACTCTGTGATTACTCCTGGCTATGTGCTCAGAAATTGCTCCTGGCTTGGGGGCCCAGATGGGATGCTGGGGGATCGTACCACGGTCAGGTCCGACCTAGGCTAGCGCCAGCAAGTCACACACCTTACCGCTCTGTGCCACCTCTCCAACCCCAACAATTTTTTCTTTAAATAACACTGAAAATGGGGCCGGAACGATAGCACTGCTGTAGGGTATTTGCCTTGCACTTAGCTGATCTAGGACGGACCTTGGTTTGAGTCTACTACAGCATTCCATATGGTCCCCTGAGCCAGGAGCGATTTCTGGGTTCATAGCCAGGGTGACCCCTGACCATCACAGGGTGTGGCCCAAAAAACAATAAATAGATAAATAAATAGATAAATAAATAACACTGAAAATGTTCATAAGAATTATTTTTCTAAACAAATATCCTCACAAGCATCATGACAATGTCCACAGTTTGAACACATGACTCTTTTGCCCTTGCCAGAAATACCCATCAAAAATACCTGATTTCAAATATCTGAGAGAAGAAACATATATCTAATGGCTAAAAAGTTACCAAAATCATTTTTTATATTTTTATTATGAAATATTTAAATAATAAATCTAAATATTAAGTTAATGTTGTCAAACATACCTCCACTTTCAGATAGTTTTCCTCTGTATATTCTGTCCTCAACAACATCTGTCCAATAGAGTAAACTTTGATTGAAGTGAAAATCAAGTGCTATTGTGTTTCTTAGTCCAGGAACGAGTAGACTATAATCTCTTTTATGAAGATCAATTCTTCTGATCTCATGACGAATAGAAAAGATGATGAATGCTTCAAAAGAATCTGAAAGTATATTCATTTTAACATATTAATGAATATGTTACCAACTTTTATAATAAGTGTATAAAATGCATGAGGTAGAATACACATATTTAATATTTATATTTTAAGGTGCATATAAATTTTACAGCAAGTAGAGTACTTTCTTGCATTTTCCTGACTTCTGATTTTCTACACCTATCATGATCCCTGAGCCCTGCCAATATTAGGCTATTACCAGAGCCAGGAATAAGCCTGAACATCCCTGGATGTGGCCCCATAGCCTACAAGATTATATTTAAAAATTATAATTATATTACTCAGTGTCATTAAAGTAACAACATTTAGTTAAAAATAGGCATTTACTGTTAAAGGGGACAAAGTAATAATACAATGGCTAGGGCATTTGCCATGCACTTGACCAACCCAGGTTCGATCCTCAGCAAACCTGCCAGGAGTGATTTCTGAGTCCAGAGCCAGTAGTAACCCCTGAGCACAGCCTGGCATGATCCAAACAAAAATAAAAATAAATTTAGTTTGGAAATTTATTAAAATGATGTGTAAGTGTGAATTTATTTCTTGTCTACATACATTTATTTATGGATGAAGGAAAACAGATTAATTGCATTTCATTGACAAAAGGTTTTCTGCATTAGTGTTGGTTCTGTGGAAAATAAACCCCAGAAAAGTCTCTATAGGTACTGTGACAATGAATTATTACGAGCCAATCTGATATAGACATAATATCTAAGATATATAAGGCACTGGTCAAACTTGACAAGAAAAAAAATTCTCGTTCAATAAAACAAAGGTGAAAAGAAATGAAAAGAAAAATTTTCAAAGAAGAAATATAGTCAAAAGGCACTTGAAAAAATTTCCACATTTTAATTATAAGTGATAATAATATCAAAATAACAAGGAGATATTATCTCACATTACAGAAACTGATACACATCAAAAACATAAAAATAATCAGTGTTGGTGTGGTTGCAGATAAATAAGAGAATTTTTCTCAACTGGTGGGAATGGAGATTGATCCAGCCTTTTTGCAAAACAAATTGAATGTTTCTCAGAATACTAGATTTTAAGTACCCTGGTGACTCAGCAATACCTCTTCTGGGAATATACATTGTGGACTTTGAAATACAATGATACAATGCAGAAAAGGCATCAGCACTCCTATTCATTGCAATACTATTCAAAATAGTCAGAATTTGGAACCAACTCAAGTGACTGAAAACAGATGAGGAAATCTACACAATGGAATACTAGGCAGTTATTAGGTAAAATAAAGTTATGAAATGTGCTTATACATGAATAGATATGAGAGTATTATGCTGAGTGAATAAGCTAGACAGAGATGGATAGACATAGAATGGTTGCACTTATTCATGGGATACTAAAAAATAACATCATGATAATAATATCCAAAGAGAATAGTGACAATGGACAGGAGAGCTGGCTTATTGAAGGAAGATCTCCACAAAGAGCAGGATTGTGCAGTTTGGGCAGAGAAGGGACTACTATGCCAAGAATATTTGTAAAAAATCACTCTGAACAAGAATTGGATTGAAAGGATATAAAGTGATATACATGATACCTATTCAGTAATAATACTGCAAACCACAGTGTCTAAGAGAAAAACAGGGAAGACACAAGGAGAAAGAGAGAGGATAGAAACTTTATGTAAAGAGTGCAAGAGAGAAGGAGGAAGTGAGAAAGGGAGAAAGAAGAAAAATATCTGCCATAGAGGCACTACCAGGAAGGCAGGAGGAAAGGAAGAAGGGAAATTGGAGACATTGGGTTCAGGTAATGCACACTATGAAGGGAAGGATGTTGGACAGTTTATTACTGAAACTCAATCATGAACAACTTTGTAATTTTATCTTATGGTATCTTAATTAAAAAGTTACTTGATAAAAGAGAGGCAAACACAAGCCTTCAGTTCTACAAAATAGAAGAAAACAACAAAAGAAGAACTCTATAAAAAGAGTAATTGAGATTACAATTTGGGGGAGAGCCCCATTAAAAAGAAATGACTTTCTCCATAACCTCTCAAAATCTTGATATATTTACTATTGTTAAACTGCAACAAGGTATTTTGATCTGCAACAAGATAATTTAAAACTCAATATTATATTTTGTAATTAATGTTTCAATATCACAATATTATTAAACTATGATATAATTTTGAAAATGTTATTTGAGAAAGACAGATTTTATTAGTTAGACATGAATTCATTGGTGAATAAACATTTTGAATACAAACAAATAATAAATGGTGGGTAATGGCAATGGATATCAATATATGATATACATATATTTTAAAATGAAGTACTACACATTTTTAAATATTGATGAAACTCAACCATTTTCAACAATATGTTCAAACTTAGAGGCTGGTATGCTTAGTGCAGATAATAGCAAACACTATATCATTTCATTTTCATTTTGTATACATGTGAGAAAAATATGCAAAAAAATCTTTCAAACAAACAAAAAAAAACAATAGTTACCAGAAAGAAACAAAAATGGGTGGTTATATGACATAAAAAGCAATCATATCCCAAAGATAAACTGTCCATTAGTGAACTTATAAAAATATATACATATTGACTGTAAATAATACATCTGAAACATATGATGCTATGTCACATCAATAAATTTTGGGGGGCCACACCCATCTTTGTGCTCAGGAGTCACTCATGGTGGACTTGATGGGACCATAAGGGATGTACTGAATCAAAGCCAGATTGGCCTTGTGCAAGGATAATGCCCTAACTGCTATACTATTATTCTACCCTTAATAAAATTTTTAAAGAATTATAAATTTAAGTTCATTCTAATGTAATAGCATTAGAGTCATCCCTTACAATACAACTGAAAAAAATTTACTTAAAATATAAGAAAAACACTCTAAAACAATGCTTTACAATATCGTTTAACTTAACTGCAAATATAAAATAGATAAATACTATGAAATTTATTAGCACAATTATTAGGTGAGCATATTTTTAAAAAGCATTAGCTTTTTAATGAACGAAATGGAATTTGTAAGTTTAAAAACCAATGGTGATACTCCTAAATTGTGTATTCATACATCAACCTTTCTTTAAAAGTTAATATTTTACTTTAGTAATTATATGTGTAATATAATAATTCATTTAATACCTATCACAATGTTTAAAGAAAATTTAAAAATAAATCACCAAATAAAAACTTAATGTGAGATTATAGATTAGCATTATCACACTGTTTATATATCGTTTTGAGGATTATAACTAATGTGGACAAGTGAAATTAAAATAAGTGAATATTGAAACAAACAATTTTTAAAAAAATATGTTTTATATTATTTGAAAATAATCTTTTCAAAATACCTGGAAATTATAAGAAAATCAGCTGATAAATTACCAAAGGAAAAATTCATTTCTATGTTTAACTGCAAGGTTTTACCAACATAAGGATGCTAGGACAGAAAACAGGTCTGCATAAAATGAAGAATGCAGAACTTATCTAAACTATGTTCTCAAATCAAGAAGACTTAATTGTAGAAATGAACTATCAAATCAAATCTGGAGAAAATACAGACATTTGAAAATCAAACAACACTATTGAATAACTAATGAATCAAAAATAAAATCCAATATAAAATATAAAAAATTTAAATTCCTGGAAAAATCGGAAATAAATACAGCAGCTAATGAAGTTTATGAACACAATAGAAGTTTGTCAAAGAGGGATGATATTTATACTAATGCAAGTATTAAACAGGTAAAAAGAAAATAATCAAATAGAAAATCTAAGTATATATTTCTTTTAAATGTGATGTATATGTGTGTGTTACATCCAGCCATCATGAAGGCTACTTATGCAATGGAGAGGTCATATATGATAGCTAGGATTCCTACATATGTGAAACACATACAAGAAAATGCTTTGTCAGCTATACCATGTTTCTAGTTCCCTATTTCTAAAAGGATCAGCAGCAGTACTCAAAGTAATCAGAAGTTCCAGAGTAAATTTATGAGTTTGTTTTTAAGAAATAACAAGGGTCAACATATATTACACAGCATGTATAGTGCTTGCCTTGCATACAGCGGACCGAGCTTGAGATCCCTGGCACTCAACATAGTCCCTTGAGAACCACCATGTATAGCACCTGAACACTGGTGGTTGTGTGAACCAAAAACTTTATAAAAAAGGAAGAAGTCCAGCAGTAAAAAATGAATTAATTAAATGGACAAACATTTAAATAGACTCACAATAAGGAAGTAAACACTAATATATTTTATAGAAACAAAAGGAGAAAAGTTAGAAAGATACTTCAAAACTTAAAAGAATTTTCTGCAGTTACTATGAAAAGCAATTCAGACACAAAAGAAAAAAGAGCTGGAAGTTACAGCTCACATCATGAAGCTCACCACAAACGGGGATGAGTTTAGTTAGAGAAATAAATACGTTTTGAACTATCCTAATAATGAGAATGTACGAGGGATATAGAAAGCCTGTCTAGAGTACAGGCGGGGTTTGGGTAGGGTGGAGGGAGATTTGGGACATTGGTGATGGGAATGTTGCACTGGTGATGGGTGGTGTTCTTTACATGACTGAAACTCAAACACAATCATGTATGTAATAAAGTTGAGAGATAGCACAGCGGTGTTTGCCTTGCAAGCAGCCGATCTAGGACCTAAGGTAGTTGGTTCGAATCCCGGTGTCCCATGTGGTCCCCTGTGCCTGCCAGGAGCTATTTCTGAGCAGACAGCCAGGAGTAACCCCTGAACACCGCCGGGTGTGGCCCAAAAACCAAACCAAACCAAACCAAACAAAACAAAACAAAACAAACAAAAAAAAACCAAAAAAAAACAAAAACAAAAAAAAAGAAAAACAAAAACCAAAAAAAAAATCCACCAAAAACCAAAAAAACAAACAAAAAACAAATAAATAAAAAAAAAAAGAAAAGCAATTCCATGAATTTGGAGAACTTTAAACATAACATATTGATGGGTTCTAGAAATCTATAACCTTCCAAGATCGAGTCAGGAGAAACAGAAGACTTAGAGATGGGGGCCGGAGTGGTGGTGCAAGCTGTTCGGCGGCTGCTTTGCTTGCTCTAGCCTAGGACACCAGACCATGGTTCAAACCCCGGAGTCCCATATGGTCCCCCAAGCCAGGGGTGATTTCTGAGCGCATAACCAGGAGTAACCTCTGACCATCACTGATGTGGTCCAACTCCCCCCACAACAAAAACAAAAACAAAAACAAAATAACAAGAAGACTTAGAGATGAATTACTGACAAAGAAAAAGACAGAATCAAAATATCACCATCAAACAAAATCTTGGGGGCCACTTTGTTTCCATTGTAAATTCTACCACACCTTCAAAAAACACACAGTTCCTATTGTTCTCAAATATGTATGGAAATAATAATTTAGTAAATAAACTATAAAAAATCAGTATGAACCAAGTAGATTTAAGTAGAACAGTTGAGCTCTATTTTTCTATTTTGCTATAACACTATGAGTTACCAATTTGTTCATAGAACAGTCATTTAAGGTACAAAAGTTTCAAACACTAACCTCACCAACAGTGAGACCTGCCTTTCACTAATGTCCCCAATCTCCCACCTACCACTATAGCCTGACTCAAGCTATAACACATTTACTTCATATTGTTTATTATATCACAGAGGCCAATGGAATTTTCAACACAGGTCCATTTACAATGATTGTTAACTCTCCATAGTGGTACTAAAGTCAGTGCTTTAGAATATACTGGATGTGGTTGGTGCTAGTTGAACCTTCTGTGTTGGTTTAGGTTCACTATGATTGATAGATTACTATGTAACTTTTCCATAAAATTTCCTGTGATTCTACTGGGCTGACACCACTATAAAATACTGAGGTGTCACACAGCTGTATATAGTTGCGATGTCTGTCCAGGATTTATAGCTATAAAGCCAGATTGGTGGCTTGAAAGTTTGACAAGGTTAAGTTGCAGAGATAGGCTGTTTCTGTCAGAGGGTGTAAGAATAGTGTTTGGCTTCTTTATAGTTCATTCAAAAGGAAAATCTGCGTCCTTCCTCTCTACAAATGCCCAGAGGTATCAGCCAGGAATAGACTACCCGGGAAGTATCAGAGTCATTATTTTCTTTTGATGGAGGTTGACACTTTTCTGCCAGGAAGAAGATAGCGGTGGATAAGGGGTGAAGGTAAATAGTTTTAATATAAATAAAAGGCTCACTAGTATAATATAAATATCAAAAATATCAACATATATAATAAAATTTATATGAATGAAAACATACAGAAAAGTGTGATAAATATATTGGAGAAATTGATAAATCCGTAAGTTTATAATATTTCTAGACATAACTTTCAGGAAAACCAGAGAGGAGATAACTCATTGCAAATATGATTAGAACAATAAAGAAAACTAAAAGTTAAACCCATAGGAATTACATAGAAATCTATATTATAAGTAAGAAAATGTTTGGTTTAAACACACATGAATCATTTAACAAAATGAACACGATCAATTTTACAAAGTAAGCCTGAAGGGACAGTTAAGAATGAGTTTAATAATGAGCAAACACTTTGAACACAATGGAATTAATTAAAAAGTCCATACTAAACATTGCTAAGCTCCTCATATGCTACAAAACAAGAATGAATATTAACAATCACTTCTGTGAGTTTTTTTTCAATGTTGATTAATTTGATATCTTAGTAACTGATTTAAAGACCTTAGCTTGAGCTCAGTTTCTTTTTTATCTTTTAAAATTTCTTTTAGCAAAGTCATAAAAACTTTTAAAAAGATACATGCATATACATGTTCATTATAATACTGAGCACAATATACAGAATATGGAGATAAACCAGCTATTAATTCTAATTATATTATAATATTGGCCAAAACTATATATTTTACTTCCTTTACTTTATTTATAAAACTATACAAAGCTCTGACAAAAGTTATGGAAAAACTGAAAATATGCCAGTAATTCAGTGTTATTTTGTCTATGTAAGAACTAAAAAAAATCTATAATCTGTATTTTAAAAATTAATAAATTAGCAAACTAAAATTTCAAAAATATAATAAAGCAAATATATTAATTTTAAATATTGATTAAATTAATTAAACAGAGAAATAAGAGTACAGAAAAGACACAATATATTTAATTAAAATATTAAATAATTACAAATAATATGTGGCAATGACATCATATATAATATGTAAATATCAATTTATATGTACACATATAAGAGGAGAATCAATAATCTGACTGAATAGGGAAATTTTTAATTAAGAAAATCCCTAGAAAATGAGTGATACTATCATTTCAAACTTGCATAGGGAAAATTTAAGAGGCAAATAAAAGTTATGTAATTTATATGCCAGAATCACATGCTTTAAATGAAGTATGTATTTGACCCATTATTCTGTAAATTATAATGATGATTTGGAAAATCAGAAACTGTAACAAACTGCAATTGATACTTTTAAGAGATATAAAGAAATGCATAGAATAGGAAGGAACTAACAAAGGAACGAAAGAAGGAAATAAGACATAAATGAAAGAAGGAAGGAAAAGAGAAAGGAAGGAAGGCATAAAAGAAAGAAGGCATTAATGAAAGAAGGAAGGAAAAGATAAAGGAAGGGAAGAATGAAGGAAATAAAGAAGGAAGGCAGGCATAATTGAAAGAGGTAAGTAGAAAGGAAGGTAGAAATAGAAAAAAGGATGGAGGGAAAAAGAAAGGAAGGAAAGAATAAATGAAGGAAGGACAAAGAAACAAAGAATAAAAGAAATGAAGGAAGGAAAAAAGGAAGGAATGAAAGAAAGAATGAGAAAAGAAAGAGGAAAGAAGGAATATCCTAATTTGAACAATACAGAGATTCGTGGAAAGGTAATATATTTGAGAACTTATGACTTTGAAGCCATTCTTGAAAAAAGATTTATATTGACTTCTTTAAAAGACATGACATATTTTTCAGCCATAGACTCAGGAAACATGATATAACATCTCCTGATCTTGATTTCTTTAGACATATCAGAAAATCAGTTATACAATTGATTTCCTATAAAAATGAATACATGTATCACAGTTCAAATGCTTGATAAATTAAGCAACATATAATAACAAACTTGCATAAATGACTGACAGAAATATGGAGCATTGATGCTGATATTACGGGTATTAAGTACAAGTATGCAGAGAGAATGTAGGAAATATTTTCAAACAGAACATTTTATATGATTATTAGTGAAGTACTTAAAGGAGATACATAAAGTGAAGTTATAGATATAAAATTATATATTTTTGACAACTATGCACTTATTCTCATTACTGACATTGAAAACAAGTATTAACTGGAATAGAAAGCTAAAATGGAGTATAAGGACATCAAGGCAAGATTTTAAATCCTTATTTAAAAGGTTAAACCTTTTAGTCTTATTCCCCAGTTTATCATTTCCCCCAGTAGTCATCACAGTAGCATATCTGTTTATTAGTCATTTATTCTTCATAGATGAACCTTTTCTATTATTGTCTTCAGAGTTATACTCTCATTTCAATAAAATGGCTCTTCATGTCTCAATGTTCTCTTACCAAATGGAGAAATCACAGAATGAAAGCAAATAAGTGAAATAAATAACAACATTGTTATTTTCATTGCAATCTATGCAACCTCAGGCCGTTGTCATTGTGTAGATAATTCTCAATCGAAAAAAATACGCTGACAAAGAATGCCCTAGAGCAAAAAAGAACAGTTGGGAAGAGAACAGGCAGGAAAAAAGGGATCTTAGAATAAAAATAAGTTGTAAGACCTGAAATTAATAAAAAAATAATAATAATAGTAAAACTAGAACCAATAACAGAACTGTAAATAACTGAAGGGAAAGATAAGAGTAAATTTTGACTAAATTTGACATAAACTGATAAAATAGAATTGAATAGAAGGAATCCTTTTATATGACATAAATGACACAAATTAGAATTATATTCATAAAGAAGTCTCAGAGCAGAGAGCTCACCATGGATTGTTTTAGATTAAAAAAAAAAACACAGAGAGCACCAATATATAATAATCATATTTAGGCTTTGGTAATCATATATTTTCTTTAATGTTACGTAAAATATCTATAATTAAAAACCTCTAAAACTTGACCAGAAACATAATAAAGCAGGTAAAGCTCTTGCTTTAGCATTTTAGCTGATAAGGGTTTGGCTCCCAGATGTTTTTTATGATTCTTCTACTACTTGCCGGACTGATCACAGAGCACAGAGCTAGTAACAAAGCCTGAGCACCTCTTGTTTGCCCTATATCCCACAAAATCTAAAATTAAAAGATAATAAAACAATAAGAGCAAATAAATTATTTAGCAACTCTAATTCAGCTAGAAGAATTAAAAAGAATATCAAATATATTATTCATTTTGTCAGATAAAATATGCAATTTTTAATTTAGATTGCCAATCAAATAACAAAGTATTAAAAGATAGAAAATGAATTCAATAAGAAAAAAATATAATATATATATATTTTTTCCGGCAACACCCGATGATGCTCAGGAGTTACCATATTTTTGGGTGTATAAGACGACCCCCTAATTTTAGACTTCCTCTGACTCTGGCCAATCTGAGCAGGCTTTTTATAGTGTAGATTCGGGTCCAGAACATTGTCTAATTTGCATGCATAAAAAGCCTGCTTGGAATGGCTGAGTTAGAGAGGCAGTACGAGCAGCCTTGCAGTGATTGGTGCAGGATCGAGTTGGAAAACTCATTTCGTGGCAATATCCAGACGTTTAGCAGTATATTGAAACTTTTTGGGGGATATACTTGGCGTACAAGATGACCCCCATGTTCTGTTGACTATTTTTTTTTTTCGTTTCAAAAGTCGTCATATATGCCGGAAAATACGGTACTCCTAGCTATGTGCTCAGAAATCTCTCCTGGCTTAGGGGAACCATCTGGGATGACAGATCCATCCTGAGTCAGCCGAGTGCAAGGCAAATGCCTACCACTGTGCTATCAGTCAGACTCCACAATATATATTCTTTAGTAAATGATATAAATAAATTAATAAATTTTCAAACACTTTAAGACTACCAGTGAAGGTGGTTCCCTATGCAATTAAAGGGGACTATATAATAAAAATTTAAAGCTTAAGCAATTCATGTAAAGTGAGAATTATAAAATTAACTTTAAAATAAATATAAAAAATTGTATTTATAAAAATCATACCATGAAACTAATGTGATAATAGTTGAAAATAAAGAAAATACAATCCTTTTAAGAATTGAGTGAAAGAGGCTAGAGAGATAGCATGGAGGTAAGGCATTTGCCTTGTATGCAGAAGGACAGTGGTTCGTATCCCAGCATCCCATATCGTCTCCTGAGCCTGCCTGGGGTGATTTCTGAGCATAGAGCCAGGAGTAGCCCCTGAGCGCTGCCGGGTGTGACCCAAACACCCCCCCCCCATAAAATAAAATAAAAAATAAGAATTGAGTGAAAGGTAATTTTTTAATTAACTTTAGGAAAGAGTAGATAAAAAATAAAAATATAAAAAAACTACAAAGACAAATTCAGATTAATGAAGAACAGGGTATCAATGATCAAAACTTAAAGCATGAAGGTTAATCACTCTTGAAAATTTTAAGTAGAAAAAGAACAAAATTCATTCCATAAAAGGACATATTTATAAAATACTCAGTCTAGGGATTATTAAAATATTAAGAAAGAAAAAAATTAAACCAAATCTCTCATACTTTCTTTTAATTGAACATTAAAGTGCCTGTATTTTTAATAAAATGAAATACATAAGTAATTTTAATTTAAATTAGCTTGAATACAATCATTTTAAATTCATAAGAAAACTGATGTAATTAGAAACAATATAAATTTTGTCAATGGATTTTAGTACATTATGCCTCAGGATGGGGGGCAAATCCCAGCAGGTTAAATGTTCCATAGAAGAAAGGCACCACATTAGCATTACAAGGTAAAAGGGATTTAATTCTCTCAAATTACAAGTGACATCAAGTATGAAATAATAGTATAGTCTTAGAATTCCATCCAAGTTAAAAGTGGGAGTCAATTCTATTAGAATAATTATGTTTGTACCTGACCACTTATATTCAAATGTTGAAATTTTCTAAATTGAACATGAGCTGTAATTGGTTTTAAAGAGTCCAAAAACAGTAAAATTAATCAATCATCTTGTATCTGAATAAAAAAACAGAGTCAATTCTCATATAAAATATTTTTGCAAATATGTTTGTGATCAACATTTGATGTTGGTATATTCTAAAATGCACATAATTTATATGACTACATCTTTATAACAATTGTTATGTTTTCAGTGTTTTATGATGATTACTATATTCAAGAATCTAGAAGAACAAGTATTGAGTTGAAAAAGTTTCTGTAAAAATATGACTATACAATTTAAATATTAAAAGTCATAAAATTGCAATCACTAAAACAAGCCTCAAATAAATACTTAAAATAGAAAAATAGTTTTATATTATCTGAGAATATAATTGATTTTATATTATTATTAGAACCTAACCAATTACTTAATTTTATAACTTGAACTAAAATTCAGATAGGGGCATGAAATAGCAAATAAATATCATATATAGCTTATCAATTTGATCAAAATTATAGATACAAAAGTTAAAATGAAGTAAAAAGAATAAGAAGTAGAAAGTAAGAATACTTGGAAAATGATTCCATTGAATAATGAAGTTTGAATTTTAAGAATAGATAAGATACTAACATTAACTTTTATTTATTAATTAAATTATTTTGCTTTAAGGATCACACTTATTGATAGTCAGGGCTTACAACCTTTTCTGTACTCCAGAATCATATAGCAATTCTTGGGGGAATAATATGGGGATTTGAAATGCGATTGGCCACGTGCAAGGAAAGTGTCTTAGCCTCTGTACTATTTCTCCAAATGTGAATATGCAGTGCTTTTGAGTTGAAAATTACAAGGATGAATCAACAAAACAAAATTGTTTAAAAAATTAGCAGTCTGGAAAAACACATGAACAACTTATCAGAAAGTTTGAGGAGCCAAAGTGATAGTACAGTGGCTAGGGTGCTTGCCTTGCAAGCAGCCAACCAGACTTCAATCCTCAGCATCCCTATGAGTCCCCAAGTCATGTCAGGAATAATTCCTGAATGCAGAACCAGGAATAACTCCTGGACATCACTGATGTGGACCAAAAACTAAAACAAAAAGAACAAAAAAAAATTTTAAATGTACATAATAAAAAATACATATGCACAGACAAAGGAATTACATATATTGAAATGCATACATATATGTGTATATGTATATATATATATATATGAAAACTTTGGTTATAGAAATGCTTGTATTTTGTATCAATTCTTTAATAACAATATTGAGTAGTGGGTTGAATATTTTTCTCTATTGCATTAGTAATATTCTTCTAAGCCAACATAGAATATTTTTAGATACTGCCGACAAATTTAACATCAGTATAAGTTGTATATTATTTCCATTGGAGACAGTTATACCTACTGTAAGAAATTCTGTTAGTTTATGTCATTTACTCACAATAGAAAGGGATGCTAATTTTCATTAATAATTTTAAATTACATTTTTGGGGGGTGCATACTCAGTTGTGCTTAGGTCTGACTCCACTGTCTGCATTGAGAGATTCCTCCTGGCTGAACTTGAAAGATCTTATGTGGCTCCTGGGGTTGTACCCAGGTCTTCTGTGTTTATCTCCTTTGCTACTTCTTCAGTCAGTCAGTGAAATGTTAAAGAACACAACTAGGAAACAATTTTTACCCTATAAAGTTTATGAATCCCTTACAACCTACACATATAACTGGAAGCATCGCTACGACTCAAATTAAGGTATCTGAAGAAAACATTGCAAAACTATTATTCATTAATTGCCCAATACCTGGTTACAGGTATTTAAGATTATCCATAAAAAACAGTTTAAGGGTAAATTATCTTAGCAAGAATTGATATTTGAAAATAATGTAAATCAAGGCTCAAGATGCCTTATATATTATTTCTAAGATCATATGCTATAACATATAGCAGCTAAACGATTGTAGTTTAAAAGACACACACCAGGGGCTGGAGAGATAACACAGTGGAAGGGCATTTGTCTTGCATGCAGACAACCAGGAAGGTACTGGGTTTGATTCCCGGCATCCAGATGGTCCACCAGCTTGCCAGGGCAATTTCAGAATGCAGAGCCAGCAGTAACCTCTGAATGCTGTCGAGTGTGACCCCCAAACCATTCAATCAATAAATAAAGTTTAAAAATAAATAGATAAAAGACACACACCAAAGTCTGTTTTATTTTGCCACTGCCAAACATAGACCAGGGTTCTTCAGCCTTTAAACATCTACAGATTAGTACTTACCCACATAAAACCAACAATAAGGTAATGTGGTTTTCAACCTTACTATACCTGTCAACCAGCATTAGTCTCTGGCCCATTGGCCCAGACTAATGACATCTAGGCTTCAGCCCACAGAATGGTATGCAAAACAATTCTGTCATTTTATAAAATGTTTATTGTTAAACTTATTTTATCCTGAACCATATAGTGTTATTATCAGAAATATTGATAATTGAACATCAGTATGTAAATATTGTATTAAATACATGACATATTTTTAGCAGCCTGTGAAATTTATCTTATTTTTACAAGCCAATAGGTATAAAATGTTGTTTATTATAAATTTGGAAGCATAACAACAAATGACACATAAATTTATCTTAAGTGTAATTTAAATATTATTGAAGGGATGTAGGAAACACTTCAAATACAATGGAATACGTAGTTGTAAGGAATGATGCAATTATGCATATTGCTGAAAAATGAATGGATCTAGAAGATATTTTGTTTAATAGAGTAAGTTAGAAGAAGAATAAATACAAAATGATATTACTTATATGTGGTATTTAAAATAACATGAAGAACTGCAATGGTCTAAATAAAAGTTTTCTCATATACCATTGGCCCTAGAGTATAGCAAGGAGAAGGAAAGAAATTGAGTAGATGAGGAGAAAAACAAATATAAAAGATGGGGTACAGAGGTCAAGTGGTCTCAGGTATATTGGTGATTTAATAAAGAGAAGAATTAAATATTCAAGTCAAAGGCAATAACAATGGTTCATGAGAAGCAAACAACCTAAACAAAATGGAACTTTTGTACTGGCTTGATGGGGAAGCCGGGGGCAAAGGTGGTGGAATGGGATGCACTCGGTGAATATTGGTGGAGAGAAGTGGACACTGGTGGTGGGATTGGCTCTAATTCATTTTATGTCTGAAATCCAACTATAAAGGACTTTGTAAATCACAATGGTTTCAATAAAATAAAATTAAATTAAAAATAAAATCATATACATCACATGTAGGAGGTTCTTGGATGGCCCAAGAATAAATATTTAAATAAATAGGTAAAATATTTATGAAACTTATTTATAAAAGTATGTGTTTTGTAAATTACACATCATGTAATATCTAAACATAAAATTCAAAATGTTGGACACAAATAGATTTTGAAGTGTTCTAAAAATTTTTCACATACACACAAAGTTGCAAAAATTTTGTAGCAAACACAAATAAACTCAGAGGATAATGATAAGAAAAGTATTGAAGGGAAATATAACAAATATTATGGATTAAAGAGAAATGGAATTTATAAGGATTATTGTAATTCTTTCAATCCAGTAATTTTTGGAGTGATCTAAAATGAGTTGTTATATTCATAAATCTTACCAAAGTCAGATGAATCTTTTGTAATTTCCTTAGGAATGGTTAGATTTTTTTCTCAAATTCTAAGATGCATAGCACATGTACCTATAAAAAGCTACTATTATCCTTAATAATAGGAAACACACATCTACATCTACTCACCAATACTGATGCAGCTTTCACCATCCACATCAAGTTTCCAACCTTCATAACACGAGCACTTGACTATCTGCTTGTGCTGCTCACATACTTGACTGCACTTACGATGATTGCTACAAAAATCCATAACTTCACATGTTTTGTTGTCTTTGCTGAGTCGAAATCCTTCAGGGCAAGAACAAACAATTCCTCTTCCAGGAACAACAGAACAGTGGTTGCTACAGCCCCCATTGTTCAGGGAACATTCATCTGTGATAGAAAGGGAACAGATTATAGAGCATTAGCAAATACTTTATTCTGTTACTCGTCATTGAACTCAGCTTTACAGGCTGATATTAAAATAAGAAATGAATTTTGTTTTTAGAGGTTGGCATAGGATTGATCAAATAACACAATAGACAACCAAATATATTCTATCTGATAGATATTCTATCTGATATAGAAGCAGTGAATTCAATATTTTGTTTCTTTGTATGTATTTTTAAAGTGTACATTTTATAGACATTTTAAAAGACATATTTTAAAGACATTATTATGGTAATTTTAGACAATGCAAGCATTAAAACTATAGACATTATTGGCTGAAATTGTCATTGGCATGGAGAGCAAGGGTGTGTATTATAGTTATAAGTTTATGAGAAAAAAAACTTTTTAATAGCACTTATACTTTAAATTTATATATATATATACATATATACTTTATCCTTTATACTACTTTACATTAAATTAAATATTTGCTTTGGTTACCAGTGGATATGATTCAGAATCCACTGTGCCTTAGATAGAACAATCTGTTAAATATTTGTAGAGGGCCAGAGAAATATACAGGAGGTATGAACTTTACTCTTTATGTGAAAATTAAGCTCAAGAATTAAACTGAAATGTAAAGTTTTTTTAAATTATTTTATGAGCCAGAGCGATAGCACAGTGGGTAGAGCTTACGCCTTGCAAGTGGCAGACCTGGGTTTGATCCTTAGCATCTCATATGGTACTCTGTGACTGTAAGGACTGGTTTCTAATTGCAATGCCTGAAGTAACTCCTAGTACCACTGGGCTAGGTCAAAACAACACAAAACAAAATAAATAAAATAAAAATTATTTGGCAGGAATAAGAAATAAAATTATTTTGCACAAATATTAAACTTTTACATAGCTCAATTGTTTTTTATAATATGCTCAACTATAAAAATAGTAACAAGAAAGGTAAACATTTTTATTAATTATTTTCTGTAAATAATCTATTTTGATATAATTTTAGATTTAACTCATATATTCTCATTTATTGATTTCTTTTTTGATCACTTGGGAAAAGTAATTATAATTTACACTTTTAAACAACACTCATTTCAACATCAGTATAAATAATTTTATTCTCTGTTCTTTCAATACAGCCACTAAAACTCAATCCTTACATGTGCATATGTGTGTATCTATGTTTGTGCACACTGACTTTAAAAAAAGAACCACACAATCATTCTATTTAACAATGTAAGACAGACTCCAGAGAAATATCCCAGGACTCTAAAATGCTGAATAAGAAAAATCAGCATTATCAGGAGAATTTACTGTTTCTTCCAGACAAAGCATATTGATTGGAAAATAGTTCCATTCATCCCTCTGATAGTAGTTCTTTAGAAAGCTTTAATTATAAATCCTATCACTGTACATTTCATATGTAAATCCACAACCAAATCTATCTTCTCAAGGACCTCTAAGCTGGCTCTCTAAAAACAATGAAAGAGATAACTTTCAATATATTCTACATTATTGGAATAATAATAGCACAAGTGGTAGGGCGTTTACTTTGCATGTGGCTGACCCAGGACAGACTTGGGTTCTATCCCCCGTGTCCCATATGGTCCCTGAGCCAGGAACAAAGCCAGCAATATTTCCTGAGCTTCACCGGGTGTGGTCCAAAACAAAAACAAAAACAAAAATTATTTCACATTATCAAGGACAGATGGTTCAGTTGTTTAGAACAATCTCCACCAAAATACTGAATATGGGAGTCAAAGATACATTGTACAAGGTAGGGAGCTTGCCTTGCACACTGTTGACAGAGGTTCAATTTCCAGTACCTGTTATGATACTTGAAGCCCAATGAAGTGATCCCTGAGCACGAAGCCAGCCAAGCGTAAGTCCTGAGCACAGTTGGTTTTAGTCATTAAAATAAAAAGAAACCCTTGAGAAAAGCTAATGAATATAATAATTATTGAACAAACCATAAGTGCTTTTTCAGATTCAGAAATGTTCCCTATCTTTTTGAAATTCTTCTGGGTCTACAATCGGGATAAACAAATAGTTATGAATTTTCATATGGTAATCTTAATTTTTCATTGTGATTTTATTTCTATTCTGTTATATATTTATTTTATTAAGACCAAAGATGAAGAAAAGGTGAAAATACATTTTCCAAAATACCTGAATTGTATCAGGTTTTATTATAATGTTCATTCAGGGGAAGGAAATATTATTCCAACTAAATTTAGAGAAAAATAATATTAAGGAAATTAATTTACCTGATAAGTAAATATAATTCACTTAAGGATAGAATTTAAACTTTGCTTAATTCCAAACCATTCTTAAAATTACATGATTTTAGTTCTGGTACTTTTTAGTAATTTCTTATGATAACAGATAATAAATATGTCTTACATGTGTTTTATACATATATTTTATGGAAGATATATTCAGCATTGTATTCCATAGAGAGAATGTATGGTGAGAAGAAAATAAACACAGAAAACTTAATTCTGCCATCTTTTCAATGTTCTAATGAATTTAATTTTAAGGTATTTTTTTTTATTTGAGCCTACTTGTATTAAATTTGGCATCACTAAATAACAAAAGTTTCAAGGATATTTTATTGATCCAGAACTCTTTGGAAGAAAGGACATGCTATAACATAATCTTTTATAAGAAAAAAGAATAAGTCATTTCTCATAACTCAGTATTCTATTAGATCTTAATTCAGATCGAACCAGGGTAACTTTAGACATAAATGCAGTTGTCTTTCCAACTCTCAATCAGACAGTTTCATCATTTCCTAAAGTCATTTTCTCACAGCCTCAAGTCATCTCATAATTGCTCCTATCATTTCGTAAACTCTTCATTACTCTATTGCTGTCACCTTCAGTACTATCTATAAAACATATTTTAAAAATCTTTTTAAATCTCTGATCTCCCCCAGAGAAGAAAATGTAATTTTCTTCTTATGCGTGTTGGCATAAGAAGATGCCTTGGCAAAAAATGATTTTGAAGCTCAAAAGCCAGCAGATAAAATTCATCACTTTAACTAGATAAACCACTTGAAAGAAAACTAGTGTATAGGGACTAAAAACTTCAGAGGAAATTACATAAAATTGAGAGCCATTTAGTTGATTTCATTCTCAGTCTTTTCTTTTTGCCTTTGTAAAGAATTTTTTCCTTTTGCAGTGATGAGAAGAAATGATAAAATTCATTTGGGGGTTAGTAAATCCCATTAGGTCAATAATATCTAGGTTCAGAGTGATTCGCTGATGAAAAATATTCAGCTCAATTTTAGGAATATAACTGATTGTCCAGGCAGTTAAATTATGATTTGGTATGTAATTTATATGATTGTTTAATTATTTGGATACAGGCTAAACTATAATACTTATTTTCAGAAAATGCTAGTCATGTATGTATAGGTACACATATACTTATCTATATAGGCTTTCAGTGTCTAGACATGTACACATATGGTTTAATACTAGAGTTATACTAAAAAGGTATGAACAGGAAAATATGCATATGTAGAAAGATTCAGCAATTGATCTAAACACTTTATTTTATTTTGTATAGAGAAATAAATACAGTAAAGCATGCAGTACCACAGAGATCTCCTTCATCAGATCCATCAGGACAATCCCTTTTTCCATTGCAGAGTTTCTCAGGCTGCAGACACACGGAGGTGTCATTAGCACAAGGATACTTGGGCGGACCACACATGAAACTGTCACAATCATCTTCATCTGATTGATCTTCACAGTCGATATCTCCATCACACACCCAGGCTTTGTTGATGCATCTCCCTTTAGAAAACAGACACAGTGTGCAATTGATTTTTATAATTAAATCACTGAAATAATGATTGCTCACATTGTCTTCAGTCACAGACAGAACTATCTGTTAATATCAATAAATTTTTTTATATTTTGACAGTTTATTTTATAATAGCTTATAAACAGTTGTTAGAAGTGCTTAGGGATAAAACATATATTATATGTATATGTTTTTAGATACTGTCCACCGCATTAAAATTTTTTGATTGATTTATATTTTAAATATACTTTAGAGGGACGTAGAGATAGCATGGAGTAAGGCATTTGCCTTGCATGCAGAAGGATGATGGTTCGAATCCCAGCATCCCATATGGTCCCCCAAGCCTGCCAGTAGCGATTTCTGAGCATAGAGCCAAGAGTAACCCCTGAGTGCTGCCAGTGTGACCCAAAAGTCAAATATATATATTTAGAAGTTGTGTATTTAATCTATATTTTAATATAATTTCTTCCTGAGTCCTTAAATTCAGGTGAATAATATCACTGATTTTTGATTTTCATTAACACTACATTTAAGCTTATGCTATGTTTTAGCAGGAGATACTCTTTCATTGAACATTTTACTCTACATCACCAACATTTATACCAGATGTATATGCATCCATTTCAGTAAAATTTGTTTAATATTATTAAGCAATTTGTTAGTTAATATTTATACAGAACATTTTCAAAGAACTAGGTTTCTCAGACTGGAGTGTGGGCACAATAGGTAGAGTGCTTGGTGCCTGCCTTGCATGCATCCAACCCATGTTAAATTTCAAGCACCTCATATGGTCCACTAGCATTGCCAAGAGTGATCCATAATTATAGATTGAACAACAGAAAACAGAGAAATTTCTGTGCAAACAAATAATAAACAAACAAAAACAAGGAAACATGGAAAAACAAAAACAAAGGAAAGAAAAAGAACCAAGCTTCTCTTTATTGACTTTGGAAGAAAGGACTTTTTTTTAATGAGGGGTAATGATGTTGGACCACACTAATAATATTTAAGAATTAACACTGGCTATGCATTCAGAATTCACTGCTGGGGTGCTAGGAGATTATAGAGTCTGCTAAGGGAGGCCTGAATTCACAGCAGCTATATGCAAGGCAAGTGCCCAACCTGCCGTGCAATCTCTCCAACCCCCTAAAATGCTATATTAAAAAATTACTTTGAATAAATAACAAAGTGAAATGTGCAGAGAATAATTGTTACCATATATACTTTAATTTACCACAAATAATAGTTTCTTTGCTTTTTTCAATATTATTCCAATATTTTAGCTTCACTAGATTATATTTAGAATATAATGTGAATAAAATGTCTGTCTAAAGGAAAATAATAGCTATTGTCTACTTACTAAATTATACTAATACCACATAAAAATGAGATAAAAACAGAAATAGAGAATATTCCATTATATAAGTTAGTCAGTTATTATATATTTTTATTAGTCTTAAATATTTAATATAAATTCATATAATATTATTTTATATAAGACCAGATTTGCTACTGCTTGACCAAGCAGCAGAGTCTGACAGTTTAGAATTTAGATCCTCTAGTGTTTTTTTCAATTTTTGTCAATATTTGGCACTCTAATGGTGTTGGAGTGACATGTGGTACTGGGGATAAAACTCAAAGTTTCATACACTCTAGAATTGCTTTTTCATTTGAACTTTTCTCACCACCAAAATAAATTTTAATAGTCATCTTTAATGACTAATTTCTTAACTCATATATGCATATATATATCATTTATCTATCTGTCTGTTTGTCTGTCTGTCTGTCTGTCTGTCTGTCTGTCTATCTATCTATCTATCTATCTATCTATCTATCTATCTATCTATCTATCTATCTATCTATCTATCATCTACCTACCTACCTACCAACCTACCTACCTACCTACCTACCTACCTACCTACCTACCTACCTACCTACCTACCTACCATCTATCTGAGCATTCGCATACTCAGAGGCTGTGCTCAGCACAACCAAGGCTTAATCCAGTCTGGGATCACTGTTGGAGAGTTCAGTGAACCATATGGGTGTAAATGATAAATCAGGAATCTGTCATATGTAGAACAAGTGCCCAACCGGTTTTATTGTCTCTCTGACCTCTTATTTATAGTCTTAAAATAATAAATAATGATATTTTAACTGATATTTTATCAAAGGATTCTATAAATGAAAACATTCAAACCTTTGTATTAAAATAAAAAAACAAATAAATAACAGTGATATTTACATAGTCTTGGGCATAATATTTGGCACCACTAAGAAAGTAAGAGTATGAAATAAGAAAAATATGTTAGTACGTTAGGTTAATATATTCATTCAATTAAAATTTAAAGACCTAAGAACAATAAAGTATTTAAAAGATAGTTAATTTTAGAATTATGAATTAGGGCCTGGAGAGATAGCACAGCGGCTCTTGCCTTGCAAGCAGCCTATCCAGGACTAAGGTGGTTGGTTCGAATCCTGGTGTCCCATATGGTCCCCGTGACTGCCAGGAGCTATTTCTGAGCAGATAGCCAGGAGTAACCCTGAGCATCGCCGGGTGTGGCCCCCCCCCCCCAAAAAAAAACGAAAAAAAAAAATCAAAAACAAAAACAAAAAAAAGAATTATGAATTAACTGTATATTTCTTTTACACATGTTAACACATGTGTAATATGTTAATACATAGTACTCAAAAGTCCACTTAAGTTATCAAAATAGTAACTACAAAATACCTACCAAGAATATATAGGTAGAAAATTATTAAAAATTTTACAAAAATCTTATTAAAAATTCTCATAAATCTATAGTTGTTTTTTGTTTTTGGAGAAGATATAGCATTATTAAAACTATTTCAATTAAATAATAACTATATTAACAATGCTACAATTCTGTCTTATATGTTGTATAAGTATTAATGTTAAAGTATGTTATCAAATATATTTAGTACTCATCTAATAGTATTAGAAGAGTAAAATGTAGAAACTATATATATAAATATTTAACAATTTTTAAATATTGTTAAAGTGTTTATTATAGCATGTTATCAAAAAATTAAATAATATAGACAAAACACACATTTGTAGGTTATATTTATATTTATCAGTTTTACATGCATAATGAAAGTTGGCAATTCAGAATTATGGGGAAAAAACTAATGCAAAATCAAAAATCATTTGAGTTATAATTAAGCTAGTAGAAAAATATGTGGCTCATTGTTTATTGCATAAAACTGATTCTATTTATATTTACCTGGATACATTCTCAAAAGATTTTAAAATAAGTATATAAACTCCAAAATCTAGAGAGAAATTAAAGTTTTGTTTTAATGTTGTTTTGCTTCTATTTTGGAGGCTCACCCATTTCTGCTCATTTTATTTCTACTTTACACTCAGAAAGCATTTTTTGGTAGTACTCTGGTCACCCTATGTATTAGAGATTAAAGATAGGTTTTTTATGTCTGCAATGTCTAAGGAGGCAAACTTGATTCCCACTGTACTATCATTGTGGCTCCAATTCTATTTTTTATTTTACATTGCAATAAATATATACAACCAAGATAACTTTTTCATATTTGACAAAAGCATTTTCTCTTTCAAATCAACTGAGATTAATGCAATACAAATACAAGATCAAAATATATAACAATACCTTATTAACAGCTTATTAAATGATCCCAGTATAAAGATGATAAAATTTTCTTTTAATGTTTTTACATATTACATTTTGGAAATAAAAAGGTTATGGAGTATAAAAATTGATTTCAAAAGAATTTTCAGTCCCTCGTTTTAGTAACCTATTTTTAAGGCAATGTTGTAAAATCTGGCATTAAAAAGACATCAATTTTCATTAAAGGTATCCTAATTTTAGAATCGCTTTATTAATATATTTACTAGATAGCACAAAATTTTATTTGTATGAATAGGTAATGTGGTTGTATATAATTGGAAAATATTATGAAAAACTTAAATCAATTGCCGAAAGATTGATAACATAATCAAAATACATTACTACAATGAAATTATGTTTTGAATGAATAATTCTGAGATAATTTTGCATAACTTTATGCAAAAATTATCCAAAACAAGATTTATTGTAGGGATTCTTATGTTAAGAGGATTTCTAAATTTACCAATGTTTGTATTACTTTCCTTCATTCTCATTCTAAATATGGGTAGGCTTATAGTTTTGAGGAATTCTTTGTAAGAGGTACAAAGAAGAGATAAATGTGACTCTACTGAGAAAAATCTTGAAAACTTTGTGTAAGGTAGTGATGAATATTTCGATTAATTTTTATTGATTTTGAAAAATCATTTACATAGTTCTATCTTCTTTTATATTTATTTATGACTCTATAAAACACTATATCTCTAAGCAATTTAGGACAATAAAGATCTGTCTTTCTGTCATGAAGTCTAATAGTATTTTATTCTGCTTTAGTGCTACAACCAATTATATTTGGGGACTATTCTTCTGAGCTGGATGTTGCTACACTTGGTGTTTGGGGGACAGTATGTTGCAAGAATTGAACTGTGATCAGCTGTATTCAAGATTTTTTAAAATGAATTAGTTTAATTAATTTAATTTAATTCTTTTAATTAATATCTTTATTTAAGCACCATGATTACAAACATGTTTTTAGTTGGATTTTAGTTATAAATAAGGACACCCCTTCACCAGTGCAATATTTCCACCACCAATGGCCCTATTTTCCTCCTTCCCCACCATCTGTCTGTATTCCCGACAGGCATTCTATTTCTCTCACTCATCTTCCTTATAAGAGACAATCTATGTTATGACAATACAGCTTCTTTCTGAGATGTGACTGGAAGTTAATATTAATAGTTTTAAAGAAAAATAAATCTGAGAATATTATAACGGTTTTGCTCAATAGTGTATTCTGAATACCTCTATGAATAGTTTTTGATGTGAACTCTTTCTTTTAATTTTTACACTAACCTTTATACTGGAAATCTATTTATTTTGTTAAGATGTTTGGCTTCAATTCAATTTAGCAAATATTTATTGAGTATTTTGTGCTTATCTAGCTATTAAAGAGGATACAAAGATAGAAAAGACAATTGCCTGACCTTATGAAAGAAGTTTAGTAGTGAAAATGTTCTAATATTAAATATTAGAATAAGATAAAAGAAAGAAGAAATAAACATTTAACTATCACAGAAAAATTCAAGGAAGTGAATAAAATATATTAAGATTTTAAACAAGTTTTCTGAGATCTCATTTGTAAAGTGGTTTCTGTAAATTAGCTGTATATATTAAATATTGAAGATATAAAAATAATTCTATGACCATCTGTCTTATATATGTGATTATGGGTATGTGATTTTAACATTTAAAATATGTGATTTTAACATTAAAAGAAAATATACGCAACAAAAACCAAGTTAAACATACACACCAAAAAAAGATAAATATTTTGAGAATAATCATTTGGCAATTTCTTTGGTTACTCTAGGAAAACATTATTATTATTATATGTTTGAAGACCACTCTTAAAATATAGCTGCATGAATCTGAAAAGATTGTGGGAAAAAAATCTACCTTCCTTAATTTGGCCTTTCATCCATTTCTATATAAAAAAAAGTTACAATTATATTTTGTAAATAATTTTTTAATTTAAAATATTTTCTGAATATATAAAAATTCATTGTAACTATATCCTCATCTATGTTTATGTATTATTTTATATGTTATATGTATTATGTTTACAGATATATCTGAGCATTTAACTCTATTTGCTGAATCTAACACATCTAATTGTAGCTACTATTTGTGACATTTCACAATAGAGTACATTTTGCTCCAGAAATAATAGTGACATCATTTGTAGTTTCCTCTTTCCTGCTAATTTGAGAAGTTTCTCAATAGTACAGAAAACACAAATCCACTAAAACCTTTTTGAAAAGTAGCTTCTCAAATTCTCTCTCCGAAGTAAAAGGAATTTATATAAGTTTATAAAGTGATTTAAAGCTAATAATTGTCAAAATCATTAAAATGAAACAGGATACCATGCAAAAATTTAGGATAGATACCAAGGGCTTAACCTTAAGGAATAATATACAGGTAAGTTGAAATGGATGATGTTGGAGAAGTTGTGCAGATAATATTTTTAAACTCTATGAACTACTGTAATTTAGCAGTGACAAAGACAGTTCTTCTTTTAAAAGCAAACATTTAGAGAATTGAAGTTTAGTCCTACTATAATATAAGAATTAGAAAAAATTCTGAGTAGCAGACAGAATCATAGTCTGCTCAGTACAGTATCTTTAAAACTGGGTATGAAACAGCGTGACAGAATTCAGTGTTCTGAATTCTAAAGAATTTTGAGTTTCACTTACCTTAAGGTAATGTTTAGAATTATGGAAATTATGAATTAATATAGACATCTCTCATCTTTCATCATATAAAAATGGAAGAGGAAAATGTATAAAATATAGAATTTAGAAACTAATCTATGCAATACCTAGACATGTCATGTCTGCAACATCTAAATTTATTTAAATTCAGAAAAATATGAGAGAAAATAAAAATAGACTTCTACATGGCAAATAGACAAAAATAGTGACTCAATATGAAATTCCATAAGTACCAGCTACACAAAGAGGGCAAAAATCCAAAGAAAGGTCATGTTGCAGAGAAGAAAGTCTAAGAATAGTGTAAGTAATTAAATGTATTATTTAAAGACTCTATGGTAAGTTTTGTACAATTTTTTGCATATTGGTTATCACATAACTTAAAGATTAAAATAATAAAGTGTAAGGGACATAGAGTAATAAGTCAAACTTCAGCTATTTCATGGTAGAACTAATTGATTAATTTTAATATAATATTTTAATATAATTTGTATTTTATGGTAAATTAATTTAAAGGGGCGGTGACTAATAAATCATTTTTAGTGACCACTGAGACAGTCATTCCTAGTGAAGATGCTGATTGTATGTTATATTGCTAAATGTAGAATAAATGAAGAATATCCAGAGAGAGATCCTCTTTATACTGAGAAGAACGAGGCAGTTAATTAGAACAGAAAAATGCTTTAGAAGAAATTTAACTAGCTATTCTATGGAAGGAAGAACAAATCATGTGGAGAATAAACAGAGTAAAGTGACTCAGATCCCATAAAGTCCTGTCACTAAATAAGATCAATATTAACAGGTTATCTGGCTCAGGCAAAATAGAGAGCTGATTCTTGTTTTGATTACATGAATTAATGGAGAAAAAAAGTAAATATGCATACAAAATGTGACTGGGATGAATAAAAATAAATATCTAAGGCTTCAAAAAGCAGTATAAAATTTTTCTTTATAGCACATAGAAAATAGATAACTTATTGCATTATTTTTGTCAAAATGCATAAAAATATTCTAGTGAATTACAGACAGAAAGGATAATATATGCTCTGATCGGAAATTCTTTATTTATAATGAATCATATAATTCTCAAATGTCACTTTCCAAAACAGAATGTTTTTGTTTTCCATTATTCAGATTTATTTTAACAATTATTAAATTCACCACTGATGGCCTTTGTCTTTATTGACATAAAAATGGTAAAGGAAAACCAAAGCTGTCTAAAGTTTCTAAATGGAAGAGAGGAACTCTTAGTCAGTGTCAAAAGCCCACAATGGATTTTTATTACACAGAGAATTAAAACAGAGCATGTTTATGAAGTCATTGTCAAAATCATATCTCACACATACCAGTTAAGTTGCTTTCATTAAAGATCAATTCATCCTTAACTCAAGCCTACTCTACAATGAAATCTGAGTTGTAAAGTCTATGTACTATCTTTATTAAAAAAGGTATATGTATTATAATCAAGTGGACACCACTTTAGAAAAGACAGTTAATTACAAGAATTGGAGATATGTGTACTTTCTTTCTCTTTTCCCATCCTGACTCTTTCTCCTATTCAGACAATATATTACTTTACATTGAGAAAAGTTATGAGTATTTCTTAAAATATAATGTGAGACTTACTTTCTTTTGATTAAATCTATTAATATTAGCAATGCTCATCGCTATGGTTTCATTCACTGTTTAGTTATAGAGAAATGTCCATGATACTATATAAAATATTTTGCATTTATTTTTTCTATCTACTCATAAACATTTATTTAATAAAAACAACATAGTGGCAATCTTAAATGGCACATGTCATTAAGTAAATGTGAATTAAAAAATACTATACAACTCTAAGGAAGCATCAGGACCAAACAGGTGCAAGACTACTAAGTAATGGGATAGGTACAGAGGGGACCACATATTCTAGCAGCCCTGGGGGTGAGGGAAGAGGATATGGGAGGTAGGACAAAAACGGAGGAGTAGGGAGGACAAACCGGTGATGGGAATCCCCCCTGATTTTATGTAAATATGTACCTAAAATATTATTGTCAACAATATGTAAGCCACTATGATCAAAATAAAAATTATGTTAATAATAAAAAAATAATATTTTGTGGGACCAAGATGAACATGTTTTCTAATATGTAGTAAAACCCTTTGTGTATATATTAAATTAATTTCTATCAAAAAAATACTATACAACTCTTATAGTGCCGAAACATTTTTTAAAAATGAATAGATATGGGGCCGGGAAGATGGCACTAGAGGTAAGGTGTCTGCCTTGTAAGCGCTAGCGTAGGACGGACAGCAGTAAGATCCCCTGGTGTCCCATATGGTCCCCCCAGGCCAGGGGCGATTTCTGAGCGCATAGCCAGAAGTAACCCCTGAGCTCAAACGGGTGTGACCCAAAAAACAAAAAACAAAAAACAAAAAAAAAACAAGACTAGATATACAAAATGCTGCTAAAAATAAGGAAAGACAAGAACTAGTCATAGCCTCTGACAATGTAAGATTGCAATACTTAACACAGATATAGTAGTATGTGCTTCAATATTTTTCTAAATAAGTCAACAAGTTCTATACATATAAAAATCTGTTTAGAGACATTTCTAGCAGCATTATTCATAATTAACAGTGTCTAGCAAGATGAATTTTAGTAACTTAGTGCATAAATAAAACCATGATACATCTAAATAACAAAACATTATTTAGCGCTAAAATCTGAAAAACATACTTTTAAGACAAGCAGCTACTCCTCCCTAAGCTCAGTACTATTTTCTATCCCAATTCCATTTGTCTTGAATGACAGGGTAGTATCAAATTGAATACACAGCCATACAAAGAACACTTGCCAAGCTAACACTTAGTATATATTGTGGATTTACTTTTGTGACCAGAAGAAGCCTTGAGCTCTTTCTGGGATTAATAACTTAATATAGCTTTCAATGTATGAATCTTTTAATTGCTTGGCTAGCTTTAATCCCAGATATTTTATACTTTTTTGCTAGTATATATATATATGCATATGTATTCATATATATATATATGTTCTTAGTTTCACTCTCTAACTCAGTATGTATTAAAGTGAAACAATATATTTATTTGACTTTATTTCATACGTAACTATATTAACACATATTTCATATTTCTGGTAATTTTGGGTAGACACTTTAGAACTTTTTATGCATAACATTATGCCATTCACAAATAGTGATAATCATTCCATTCATATTTTCTATTTTTAATGTAATGCATTTTGATTTATACAATTATTTATGGTTGAGTATTAGACATACAATGTTTTTAGCAGCAACTTCATTACCAGTGTCAACCTCCCTTCACACATATTACCAGAGCCTCTTTCATACCACCAAAAAATGGCCAATGGACGCATGAAAACATGATTCATCATCTTTTATCATTAGAGAAACTCTTATTCTTTTAGAATTTATATGTCTTTTAAATATGCTTATTCTTTTTGGGGGATTTTTTTTTGTTTTTCGGGCCACACCCATTTGATACTCAGGGGTTACTCCTGGCTAAGCCGTCAGAAATTGCCCCTGGCTTGGGGGGACCATATGGGACGCCGGGGGATCAAACCAGGCGGTCCTTCCTTGGCTAGCCCTTGCAAGGCAGACACCTTACCTCTAGCGCCACCTCGCCGGCTCCTAAATATGTTTATTCTTCTAATTTTTTTTTTCTGACTAGATCTTCAAACGATGTGAAAATTATCATTGACTTCATTCCGACTTTCATTTAGGGAAAATGCCTTGACTTTACCAGTGCATGTTATTTACTGTGGATTTGTCCTATATGTGTTAGCAGATATGTTTTAATCACAAATAGATTTTAAATTTTTAAACAACTTTAACATCTGTTGAAGTGATCATGTGATTTTTTTATCTTTATTTTATTTGAGGTGATATCTCACAGTAATTGGATTGCCTCTATTAAATTATCCTTGTATAACTGAAATGAAATCCACTTGGAATTCATTGATTATATGCTCCAAGAATCTGGTAAGGACTTTTAATAGATAATGCTTATCAAAGATAATGCTCAGTAATTTTATGTTACTATAATTTAAAAAAAACTTTGATCAAGACATCAAAAGGACATAGAATTTATATAATGAAATTCAATACCCCTGCACTGGCACACCTTTTATTCTGTGGAAATGATTTGAAAACGTTTGATAGTGTTTTATTCGAAATTTTGTAGAGCTCACTGGTAAAGTCATCTGTTCTTGGGCTTTGTCTGAAGAGAGATATTTGTTTACTGTTTTAATTTTTTGTATAATTGTGATTGGTCTGTTCCAAGTTTCTTTCTGATTTAGACTTAACTATTGTAAAACTCTATTTTTTTTATTTCCGACAGAAAGATAAAATAGGAAGTAGGGTGATTGTTTTGCATATGGCAGACCTGGGTTCAAATCTGCACTACATATTTTTATTATCAATTTTATTGATACTTTCAAAGAACTTCAACTTGATTTATTGGTATACTAAGTTTTGGCTTTATTTTTATTTATATCTGTTCCAATAGTTGGTAATACCTGCATTTCTCTGTAAGAGACAGAGAGAAAGACAGACACACTCATTTATTTTCTAGATCTTCCCCTCTGTGTTTGTGAACTCAAATTTACTTAAAAATTTTCAAGAAATTTTACCTCATTCAAACTAATTTTTAATGCTTGATTTTGATGACATAATTTTTAAACTTATACTTATTTAATCATATGCTTTTGAATTTTAATTTGCAATTTTATCATAAATAGAATAATATTTTAATTCTCTTTGACATTAAATATTTACTTGCCTGGTACATAGTATTTGCTTCTTTCACTAAGCCACCTCTTTATTGTCATCTACTATTACAAGATCTTTTTATTTAGAAACACATCATTTTTCTTCATATTTTATTTACATTAAATTGTACTTTTATCAGACTCAGTTTTTAACATCAGTGATATAATAGCGATTGCCATGCCTATATACCTTATTTCTTTCTTTTTTTGAGGGGGGGAGGGCATACTCAGCAGCGCTCAGGTATGAGCATCTGTGCTAAAAATCACTACTAACAGGTGCAAGGGACCATATGGGATGGTGGGGATTGAAACCAGGACTGTTCTGGGTCCGCTGTGTGCAAGGCCAACAACACCCTATGACTGTGCTATTGCTCTTGACCAACGTTTTTTTATACACTCCTGTTTTCATAGACATACAACTTATTTTTAAATTTTTTTATTGAGATCATTTTGAATTACAAGTCTTTCAAAATTGTATTGCATCAAAACAAAGCATTATAAAATTAGTTTAAATTAGGCTGTTTCCACAATCAGTGTTGCCCTCCCTCCACCAGAATTCCCAGCATGTGTCCCATGTATTTAGCTTGTTATAATTTGTGTGTCTTGATTCTATTGTCATTGATTTTGGCTTGGGTATATATAGTTCTGATATTCCCCCCCATCAATGCACCTGAGCCACTTGGCCCCTGGGATGCATTCACTTTACTTTGTTTTCTCAATTTGTAGGATAACAAAGAATATGAGGCAGAACAAAATAAAATGATTCATGTTTTAAGGTTCTATGAAAAAGGTGTGAGGCCCTATCTAAAAGATAGAAATAACATTTAAAAATGGGGGGGGGGGGGACAAATGTGACAACTTTTGTTTTTGCATAAGCTCGGTAAACATTGGAGAACTTAGAAAGAAAATTCCCCTGGCCTAAGAGCTACAGTGTGTTTCTACCCATGAAGCATATACCAGAAGATCGACTACAGGCTCTGGGCATGTTATTTGTCTAACCCAAGTTCTTTCTATAATGGTCACAGGAAAAGTTCTACTCAGTCGCGGTTGTCCTAGTCAGTCCTCTGAAATTAGAGATCTTGGTTTTTGCACAGATCATTAGGAACAAGCTGGGGCATCACAGGGCATCTTCTGATTTCATCTCACCATTTGGTGGTGAAGTAGGGCAATCTGCCCTTAAACCCACTATTTATAAGTAGCTATTCCAGGAGGCAGACAGCAACAATGTCCAACAACATTAAAATTTCATTATTAAAAATGTATCTTTTGAAAAGAAAGTTCAACTTCATTTGAGTTTACCAGTACTGAGCTGGCATCTAATCTTCAACTTGGGCTCTAGTCCCCAGGTTGGTGGGATATTTCTATTTCCTTTTGGATCTCAAGATCTGAAAACCTTTATCTCTATTGGTTTCTATGCACAACCGAATCAGTCATTTAACTTCAACACAACTTCAACATTGTCATGCTATTTTATTTCTGTCTGCCAGACAGATGCTGAAATTATGTGTATTCCTCCTTTTTGTTTTAAAATGATACTCATTTTTTGTTATATTTTGCAATCATATCTATGTGAATTTACAGGGAAGAAATAATTTATGTATGAATTTAAAATTCCATCTTCAAATAAATTCCTTTTGACTCCTGTCTACATTAATAAAAAATTAATAAAATTATAACCTAATTTTTTGGCCACACCTAGTGATACTCAAGTGTTACTCCTGGCTATGTGCTCAGAAATCACTCCTGGCTTGTAAAACCATATGGGACTCTGGGGAATTGAATCACTGTCTGTCCTAGGCAAGAGCGGGCAAGGTAGATGCCTTACTGCTTGTGCCACTGCTCCGGCACCATCCCAATTATTGAATAAATTCCCACTCTGCAACAATAAAATTTTGTTATTGAAAAATAGTACATTGAACAAAATTGTGCATATAACATTGTATATTTGTGTATATATCTTTATATGCACAATGGTTTTACTGTATCATTTTGTTTTAATATAAACACATCCACATATATATATACATATATATATACATATATATATCTTTAGACACTACAATTTTGGGCAAAGTACAGGTGAAAGAAATGTTTGTGTCAAGTGAAGACCTTTATGTATATGTTATATTATCATCACTGTTTACATGTCAATGTTTTTTATTTCCTTTATTTTTCAGAGTGAGAGTGACATATATTTTAGCCACGCCTGGCATTACTCAAAGCTTTTCCTGACTCAATGTAGTCATAGTTGCCTGGTAGAAATCCTTTCAACTTTGAGATGGAGAAATACAAAACAGACTCTTTGGGCTGGATCAAATCAGGTTTGATAACCACAATCGCATCTACAAGAAGTAAGTTCTGAGATCACAGCCAATAGTAACGATTGAGCATCACTGAGGTTGCCCAATATAAAACAAAACAAAAAACTTGCAATTAAATATAAACTCTGGCTTCTGAGCCTTACCAGGTGTGGCATCCAAATCAATATTCTATACAAATAAAACATGCATATAAATTCTGAATTAAATAACAGCTTAAAACATTATAAATTATAAAATTGAGAATTCAATTAAATTTTAAAAAGTCAAAATTATACAAGTGCACAATTTTAATTCTAGTGATGCTATTTATAGTTCACTTTAACGTTTGCAATGTTCTTAAGATTCATCAATAATATGTATTTGTATGAGTGAATGAGGTATGATCATTAGATATATTGTATAATTCTATACATAGAATTACATATAAGCAATAATGAAATCGTTATGTTTTACATTTATTTTAGTTTATATTCTTTTTACTGCTCAAAATAGAAAATGTAAATTCTATTAAACTATTTATTATATTTAGATAATATGTTACATTTTTTTTAAAAGTTTATGGTACTGATGTTCTGTTACTGCATAATGTCCCAGCAGTATTCAAGATCCTTCAATTCTGTTGCAATGCTGTAATCTTTAAAGAAAAAAAACTTTTAATATTAATGTAAATTAAAAAGTTTTCTGGGTCTCATTTTCCGGTTATGATATCAGAAGATAAAAAAATTTTATAGGAAATTCTAAGAACTATTCTATGCCCATGGCTAGCCCTCAGTCAATGCTAGAAGTAATGTATATGTTAAAAATAAATAAAAACAGGGGCCGGAGTGGTGGCGCAAGCAATAAGGCATCTACCTTGCCTGCGCTAGCCTAGGATGGACAGTTCCATTCCCGCTCCCCACCCCTCTGCGTTGCATATGATTCCCCAAGCCAGGAGCGATTTCTGAGTGCATGTGCATAGCCAGAAGTAACTCCTGAGCATCACCAGACGTGGCCCAAAATCAAAACAAAAATATAATAAAAATAAATAAATAAATAAATAAATAAGCATGTTATAAATAACAAGACTGTTTCTTTAATTCAATAAGTCATTGTGAAATGCAGATTGAGAATGGGCTAAAATAGTTCTCAACTACAACATGTTTGTATTTATGGTGCTTAAATAAAGATATTAAAAAAGTAAATATTAAGACACTCTAAAAAAAAAAGGTAAAATAGTTCACAAACTAAACTCAAGAAATGAGACAGTTAAATGCAATGCGTTGCTTACCTGTGCTCCTACATGAAAATTTGGTTTTGTGATCACACAGTCGTAAAGTCCCATTGCAGCCTTTTTCATCACTACCATCTTCACAATCCTTTTCCCCATCACAGCGCCACAGATCAGGAATGCAGTTTCCATCAGGGTGGCATTGAAATTCATTTCCATTACAACCAGCAGGAGAATTAATCTCTTAAATTAAAATGAGAAAGAAAATCGGGAGGGGAGGATAGAGAGAAATGTTTTTACTTGATAATCATCTTTTGTTTTCTCCTTTTTTAGGCATATAAAGCTAGAAAGAAATGGGGCCTGAGCAATAGCACTTCCATAGAGCATTTGCTTGTCCGAGGCCAAGCTAGGATGGACCCAAGTTCGAAGTAGCCCTTGTGGGCCTCCAGGTGTGGCCCCAAAACAAAAACTAAAACCCCAAAAACAACAACAAAAACTTTTTCAGTTCTTCAATAGCAATAGCACTGTGAAATTTTCAAATTCATTTCACAGCATTAACAAATAAAATGAATTTCTTTGCTTCCCAAAGAATTCCTGAAATTATCATATACACTAAGAAAAATAAGAACAAGAGAGATATTCTGGTGTGAATTTAATTAGTATATTTAGACTGATCTTTAGGAGGCTTTTTCTATTGCACATGAAAAAATGTTTCACGTTTGGTTGCTCTTTTGACATTTCCTTAGATCATTTCTTTCAGACCTACTTGGGTAAACAGCCAATATATATTTAGTCTATTTTTATGATCAAAATCTCTGAAAAAATATGGTTTAAACTAGTAAAACCACCAAAAAATAAACCAATTCCCAAATAATAAAAATTTTAGGCATATGATTGAATTCCTATATATACAAAAAATGTAATAAAATTTAAGTGATATTTTCCCTTAATAATTTGGAAAGTATCAATATAGTATAATTTTAAAATTGTAATTGCAATAATTAGGTCAAATTCTATAGTTATATAAACAATAATATGAATATATAAATTATAAGACTATATTTTACATTATAATTGTATAATGCAAGTAAAATAGTAGATTGATTTTATCAGTATTAAACATGAGATTCCTATAAATATAAACCTTTAAATATATTGTAAAATAAACATCTTAGAAAGTTTCTCTAGTCCTAAATCTTAAAATTTTGATTATATTTATTTTATTTATATGAACAAATTACACATTTATTATGTCTCGCATACCAAAATCCAGTAATAATCTACAATATTACTATACTGATCATTATATTATGTCATTAAGATAAATATAATAAAGTTATGTTTATAACACAAATTAAATGTAATTTATACAAATAAAATGTTATTTCAATAGAAACATGTGACTGTGAGTTAAAATAGAGTACATTAAAGTCAAAGCTAATAATAATATCTATATCATCATGATAGTTAGGTAGCCCTTTATGACATTATTTGTTCATCTGAAAAGTGAAATATTTGCATGTTGTGAAGACTATATTGATTATCTTAAATTGTTATGTTAACTATAGTTTTTTGTTACTGTAATTTTCTATGGTACAAATAGCTTATTTCCTGATTATTTTTTGCATCAAGCTTTCAGCAGTTATTATAGTCCTTGGTATAAAATTATAAAGAAGTACATGACAGATAAATTTAATTCCATGAAATCTTAGAGAAGTAGGTAATAGATAACTAAAATATAAAAAAACAGGAAATAATATTTATTGAGGTGAAAGTAAAAAAAGTTATATTGGTAGAAAATAGGAGTTTCAATTCATTGCAAATCTATAGAACCATTTTCCAGAGTAGCTACTGCTAAAAGAACATTTTACAGATAAATAATTGAATTTAGTCTGACATTTAATCCACTTCAAAATATACATACTTTTTTTTTTGCTTTCCTAGATGCACATCCTATTTCGAAATGTATGTATCCAATGACTAAACAAAATATTTTGATAATAAGCACAATTAATAAAGGTAGTAAAGTCTGCATTTTCAGAATATATCTCTAGTTGTTTTCCTATACATGAATGCATATGGAATCTATTATGCTGAGTGAAATAAGTCAGAAGGAGAGAGAAAAACACAGAATGGTCTCATTCATCTATGGGTTTTGAGAAAAATGAAAAACATTTGTGGAATGATACTCTGAAACAAAATAGAGGAGGACTGGAGAGTCCAGCTCCCAACATGAGCTCACCACAGGGATTGTTTAGTGTAGTCACAGAAATAATTACACTGAGTACTGTCATAACAAAATGTGACTGAATGAGGGAAGTAGAAAGTCTGTCTAGTGTACAGACCAGTGTGGGGTGGGATGGAAGGACACTTGGGATATTGGTCATGGGAATGTTGCACTGATGAAGGTTTATATATATATATAAAATAAAAAAAAGAAAAGAAAAGATAAGGCCTCCCAATGCTTACCACAGGCTGTGTTCTCTACACTGACTGTATAGAAAGAGTAGGTTCAGTAAATGCTCCCCGTATACACCTCAAACCAGGCCCTTTGCTTGGTCTGTATTGTGAATGGGGGGACCAAAAAAAAGAAAATAAAAAACAGAATATGCCTATAGAATGTGATGTAGCAAATTCCTGTTCATGTTTAGCTAAGTGTATGAAGGAGCTTGATTTAGAAAATAAAAGTACTACTATACTCTACTTTTAAAACATATATACAAGATTTATAAAAAGATTTCCAACATTCTGTGTAATTTCTTATTTCATGAACAAGATATTAGTGTATCTAGGATTATATTAAAGGTGTCACCATAATATTTTTTTCAATATTTGTATATATGTTCTTCAATAAAAAATATCTAGCTTCTAATTGTGCAGTAATACAAACTCTTAATGTTATCTAATTTACTCATATTTCTTCCTCCTTGACTTTGGATGACTACTATTTTCTATTTGTTTCTTATAGGCCAAGCGTTTTAGTTTGTTTTGTTTTTGTCTTTAACTTTCATGTAAATGTGATATAATATGCTACTCTCCATTTAAAGATCGAACTATTTCAGCCAAGTTCCTCAACCAGAAATATAATGGCATACTGAGATATTTTCAAGAAGAATAAATAAATTCATAATTTTGAATAATTTCAGCCTGATAAAAATCCCTTGTACATTGTTGCTTCCAGAGAAGATGTTGATTCTTCCTATTTAGTATTGTGACAATTTGAGATTTTAAACCTAATTTTTCAACTCAGTATTAATTAGAATTGAAGCTAAGTTAAAAAACATAGTAACGTTTAACACAGAATTTACGAAGAAAATATATACAGTTATTGTTTATGATGTCTTTGTTTTATTAGTATTTTTTCTACTAGTACTGTTTGATTCTAGTTTTGGTTCATAAATGAATACACTCATGTGTTTTCTTATTCTAAATATAGGACAAGTATCTTAGAAATTTAAATATACATGCAATATTTTCCTAAGCTTTTAATTTCTTTTAATTTCTTCTTATGATACTATGCCTAAACTTTCCTCATAAACTTCCCTCTAATATATATATTATATATATAATAATATATAAATTATATATATATATGAGCGAGAGAAAATTATTACAACACTTTAAGTGACAAAGTAGTTTGGTATATAAATGCTATAATACTCTAGTAATAAGAACTTATATCATAAGTTAATAACTTATAACATAACATATATATGACAATAGTGCATACCTCCTTTTTCTTTATTATGTTATTTTCCTAAACCTATATTCCTTTTTTTCTATATGTACTTCTTCAAAATCTCACTGCATCAATAAAACAATTAGGATTGAATTCCTTACTCAACTCAGAGAATGCCTATTCAGACTTAGATGTAAAGACATTTTGTGTGTGTGTGTGTGTGTGTGTGGTTTTTGGGTCACACCCGGCAGTGCTCAGGGCTTATTCCTGGCTCCATGCTCAGAAATTGCTCCTGACAGGCACGGGGGACCATATGGGACACCGGGATTCGAACCGATGACCTCCTGCATGAAAGGCAAATGCCCCTAGATGTAAAGACATTTTAAAAGGAGAAAAATAAATATAGTTACATGAAATATTTTGATATAATTTCTCATTGGGAAAAAAATTCTTAACACTAAACACACACCTTAATATTGATGCAAAAATCACATTTGCCAGTTTTAAATTGTTTGATCCTATACAGCTTGTATGTAAAGAGAGGATTAAGTGTCATTCTATTTTACTTATAGCTTCAAATTAATTATATTAGGCTGGATAAAAACCCAGTGATAAGAGGATCACCTATCAGCTATTTTTTTCTTCATTTAAAAAAAAGTGTATAATTATTGAGAACATTCTATTTAATAGAAACTATTATAATTTGCCTTAGTTTATATAATTTCTAAGAAGCAATGAAGACATTTGAGTTTACATAATTAAAATATAGAGCCTGGTATCTGACACTTAAGAATCATTAACTTCAAAAAAGGTCATAAATATGTATAAAAAAGTTAATTATATTTTATTCAAAGTTAAAGTATAATTACAAGAAAATTACCATTTAAATTTTTATTTGATAATCATCAAGTATCTAAACTCTTTTACAGTTAACTTGTTCAACTATATTTTTTAATAAAATTTGCTATTTTTTTCTAATGTAAATTTTTGTTAAAATTTTTTATTTTTGGTGCTTTTATAATTAGATAGTAAATAACAAGTTACAAAAAGAACCCCGAATTTCTAAAAATCAAAATTATTTGAAACAATACTTATAATCAGATTAACAGCAACATAATTAACATGATTTTAATAAAAGATTAAGCCTAAAATGTCTCCATTGCCTTCTTGATAAATGTTAAATGTTTTAAATTTTATTGTTTCAAATTTTCTGTAGTATTAGAAATGAGTAGTAAATATGAGAAAATGATTTTTACTATTCTCATGGAATTTATTTGAAGCTATAAGGAAGAGTAGATGAATTTAATCAATAATATATATATATATTTACAATCTACATTATTCCAGAAACTAGTAAATGATATGAAAAAATATATCAAAGTACTATTAGAAAGGAGCATATATATTATACATACATGTATATAATTTCTGATTCCATGATCAAAACTAGGTTCTAAAATTAGGTTTCATTATGTTTTTTCTACTTTACCACAAAGGTCTTCAGAAAAGGTAAAAATGGAAATATATCATGAATATCCTTGATGTCTATCATAACAATTGACTTTTCAACAAGACATATTGATAAAAGTAAAAAAATTTTCTCTGAAGTTGACATTGAAGGTGAGCCAAAATGATTAGAAAAGAGTCAGATATGCAGAACATTAGCAGAGTAAAATGTTATGTATATATGTTTTTATATTCATGTATATGAAAAGATTCTAAGCAGCACTAAACTCTACTTTTAAAGAAAGAAAGATGTATGAGATAGATATGCAATTTGAAAGAGGGGTAGAGGTTAATCTTCTAGAACAGGGGTCTCAAACTCAATTTACCTGGGGGCCGCAGGAGGCAAAGTTTGGGTGAGGCAGGGCCGCATAAGGGATTTCACAAAAAAAAAAAAGTCCTCAAATGTCATTATTAACAGTTTTAACTATTTTTTTCTGAACATGACTAGAACATTGAGTGAAGATCATGAACAGTTTTTCTGAACATGGCATCTTTTGCCTATCCCTTGCTGCCAGAGACTTTACAGTGCTTCTTCTCACAAATCAGAACCACATTTGGCTTTAGAGAGGAAGCAGTTGAGACCCTCAGTATGGCTTGAAGATGATCATCATTAAGTCTAGACCTGTACTTTGACTTCTTGAAGTTCAATGTGGAGAATAACTTTTCACACAAATATGTGCTCCCAAAAAGGCACATGGTGTGCTTGAACATTCGGGAAAGCTCAGGGAAGCTGGGGGGCAATTCTCTCAAAAATTGCCCATGCATGTCTGCTTTTCCACTAATCTCCCTGAACTTGGCTTTGAGATCATAGTTGCATTGCAGGTCAATGAGCTTCATTTGAAGCACAGGAGGGGCATCTTGCACATCAAAGGAAAAGGGGTCTACAAAAATTTGGAAAGTGGCTCTGTGCTTTTTCAAGTCTGCAAATATGTGATCAGATTCCTTCTCTAGCTTAAAAATAGCACCAACATATTTCTCACCACTGAATGGTATGCCTGCATCCACAAGTTCCTTGCATGCTGGGAAATGGTAAAGGTTTGTCTGAGAGAGCTGGGATTTTCATAACACAAGTTTTGTGGAGACACTGATAAGCTGCCCCAGGCCTTGTAACATCTTGTTTAGTACATTCAGCTTATGTGTGATGTCAACACGAAAAGCTAAGTCCATGAGCCATTTGTGATCACTCAACTCAGAAACAGCAGTCACATCCTTCTCCATGAAAGCTTTTACTTCTCTCAACTCAAAAAATCTTTTCAGGACATTTCCCCTGCTGAGCCAACATACCTCGGTGAAATGGAGCACATCTCCATATTCTGACTCCATTTCCTCTAAAAAAGCATGGAACCTCCTGTGCATAAGCCCTTGGATCTGATTTGGTTGATGCATTTCACAACAGAAATCACATTGTCACACGGCAGGCATTTACTGAAAAGGGCCTGCTGATAGATAATGAAGTGAAGAGCAATGGCCTTCTCTACACCAGCCTTTTCAAGTTTTTCTGGAACAAGTGCCACCAGTCCATTTTTCCTCCCTGTCATCAATGGCGCTCCATCGGTTATTATTCCAACAAACCTCTTCCATGGCAAACCTGCATTCTCAATGGCATCACACAGATGCCAAAATATCTCATTAGCGGTGGTCTGGCCATGCATTGGTATTATTGTGAGCAGTTCTTCTGTCAATTTAAAATTGCAATCAAACCATGGACATAAATTGTGAGCTGCACAATGTCTGTTACAACTGTGCTCTCCTCAAGAGCAACTGAGTATGCATCAATACATTTGGCTTTCTCCCACAGTTGATGATAAATGTCACTTGACATGTCAGAAATGCTCTCTGCCACAGTGTTGACAGAAAGGCTGATTTTGCTAAACTTTCTTTTCCGGACAGATAATACTTGTAGCCTGTAACATGCATTTTTTAACAAACTCTCATGTGAATGGTTTCCCTGCCTTAGCAATCATCTCACTAACCATGCAACTAGCTTAGACTGATGCAACATTCTCTTTGGTTGCTTTCTTGAAGAAATCTTGTTGCCCTATTAAACATGCTTTAAGACTGGCAACCCGCTTGGCTCTCTCATTTCCTTGATATTTTGTACATTCCTCAGCATGTTTAGTTGAATAATGGCGTTTCAATTTGTGTTCCTTGTGTACTGCAACTTTCTCTGAGCAAATAAGACATGTGGGGATGCTCCTGTACTCAACAATACTGCATCTCCCACTTTTCCTGAAATTGTCTGTGCTCGTCATCAATCTTTCTCTTCACTGCAGGCTTTGATAAAGTCATGATGAAGGTATGACAAAATCTAATCTGTAATAAACTTCTCTCCCTTATCTCCCTTAGACCTCCGGGACAGCAGGCAGGAGCAGCAGAAATGACTTCTGCCTAGGCGCAAAGTATTCACAATTATTCGCTTACTAAATGTTCGCAATAAAAAAATCACATTAGTAAGAAAAAAATCGCAAAAATTTGCATTAAACATTTGCATACCCGGAACGGAACTGCTCCGAGTATGCAAATGTTTAATGGAATTTTTTCTTACTAATGCTATTTTTATTGTGATTATTTGGTAAGCAAATAATCATGAATACTGCGATATTTGAAGGCTGGCCGTGGACCACAAAATGTGGCCGCGAGTTTGAGACCCCTGTTCTAGACAATATAAGTAATTGTAGTAAGATAAGTTCCATAGAATTTTAACTATTAAAGGCTTGAAAGCTATTAGTGATGACTGTATAACTGAATTAAAATGGTTAAGAACTTGTATTTTTGTGAACGAAAGTAAAAGTAGATTAATATCGTTCACTAACAGGGGTCCTTGTACTACAGCCTGATTGCCAAATGTGGCCTGTCTAGGACATTTATACTGCCACCAGCCCAGGCCCACAGTGCTCATGTGTGGAATATGTGCTGCACTCTCCAACTCCTCTCTTATTCTGTCTCTTGACTCTTCCTCTCAGTCTCCACAGGAGTTCTCAAACTATGGCCTACTGGCCATTATTCATAATTTTTTTAAGAATATTTGTTCGTTCGTTTGTTTTGTTTTGGGGTCATATTTGGCAGCACTCCTGGCTCCTGGCTCTATGCTCAGAAATCACTCCTGGCAGGGGTTCAGGGGACCATATGGGATGCCGGGATTTAAAACCCTGTCCTTCTGCATGCAAGGCAAACACCATACCTACATGCTATCTCTCCAGTGTTTGTTGTTCATAATTTTTTAATAAACAACTATAGCCCAAGCCTCCAACATCTGAGGGACAGTGAACTACCCCCCTTTAAAATGTCTGAGGACCCCTACTGACCCTAAACAATATGTAAAGAGATGGTCTAGTAGTAAAAAGAAAATCACTGTTGAATTAAATACAGAAAAATAGAATACATGCTATCAATGGAGAGAATACACAAAAAATTGCCACTCATAGTTGAGATTGCAGGTGAGATATTCTTATGAGAAAATATAGAAATAATTGATTCATGCTTAAGAGTCAGATGTAGAGAAAAGTGAAATGGTATGAAAAGTGTGAGCCATGTCAGCAACATTCATAAAATTCTGTGTTTTGATAATTGATTAAAAGAAGAAACTGAAGAGATAGGTGAAATCTTGACCTTGAAAGTTTCTATCTCTATTTTAATGGCTGAATGAAAATGAAATGAAAAATGAAACATAAAGGCAAATCAAAGGAAGACTTTCTTTTTGTTTTGTTTTGTTTTTCGTTTGTTTGGTTTTGGGCCACACCCGTTTGATGCTCAGGGGTTACTCCTGGCTATACACTCAGAAATCACTCCTGGCTTGGGGGGACCATATGGGATGCCAGGGGATCGAACCATGGCCTGTCGTACGCTAGCCCTTGATAGTCAGACACCTTACCTCTAGCGCCACCATCCCGGCCCCATCAAAGGAAGACTTTCATTTAGATTCTGATATATTCAAATACATAATTTGTAAGGATTAATTTAAAATAAGACAATAAATATAAAAGGATAATTAACCTAAAATTTCATTTTCCGTTTTTGTTGCTTCTCCTTTTTTGGGTGGACCTATTATACAGATATCACAGCTGTGTTTCCTGAATGCAAAGCATTTGCTCAAAGCTTGTTGAAATCTCCCTAAGATTTTATAAAATTTAAAGTAGACAACTATCCATCTGTTTGAATGCTCAAAATGCGTTGTTAAGTAGCAATTACTGTGCATATATGATGAATGCACACATAAACTATTCTGTATTATTTTCTCCCTATAACTCATTCCACCTCCTCACTTTAGATTAAAATATCAGACATATTTCTCAATGTCTATTAGGGTTAAGGAATGTGGTGTTGATGTTCAGAAATGCTTCCTTTTACTGATAGAAAACAAGAGAAAGGGGAGAGAAAAGGTTACAGGGTGTTATTTACTGATAAATTGTATGCCAAATAAAATCAATTTTTGGTAACAGATGCTGATTTTCCCCTGTATGAAGAATTACATTCCTCTGAGAAGTCTGTGATGACCATTCCAACCTGAGTTCCATGCCTATGTGAACCCCCAGAGTCCTAGCCGCCTTGGCTTTAGGGCTTAGTAAACAATCTATCTTTGTAACATAATTTGTCCCAATGGAGTGTTAAAATGATGACTCTGTTTTTATGTATATTCTCATGCTGTTTTACTGTTATGTTTTCATGTTGCTGATGCTGGTTATATTTTTAACTAATGCAAGCTTATTGTATTTTAGCCCTGAGGCTATTTAAGCCAAGCATACAATTTGGAAAATCTAATAAATAAATAAATGCTGAGCCCAGGAGGAAATGTGGCAACTGATGATGGAATTTAACCCAATATTTAAATGTATTCACTGTGACTAAATATTTGCAGTTGGCAGACTTGCAACTCTGGAGAGGGTAAAAAAAAAAAGAATATATTTTCCTAAATTAAAAAAGTAACTGCAAAAATTTTATTCTGTATGTTTTATTAGTCATAATATCTTTTTAAAAAAGAAATGCTAATGTACTCAACCCAAGAAAATAAATAATGGTGTCGCAAATATAATGAATTACCTCCACTGTGAGATAAATCAGAGGGAAAAACTTTCTTTTATTTTATTTAAGTAGAGTTTACATCTTAACTTATCATTTGTTGCATAATATTTTGAAAAGTAAAAGTACAATGTGTTTGAAGTTGCCTAAAATTCTGTTCTTTATCATGTGTCAGTTTCTAGTAGCACTACTACTAGCTATCAATCATTATATATTAATTCCTGTACCTAAAGCAACTGTTTGCTCCAGATTATATTGATTATTCATCTGCCCTGAAACTACCAAGAACTTGGTTGGTAGTATATCAATAATCTCATTTAATTTACCTATGATATATGAGTATAACCTTTAGTTGGTTCTGCTGGAGGGGACTGTGAATATTCTCTTAAAGAGAAGATAATTCTGTCCCTAGCTTTTAGAAACATTTACGATGCTGATGTGTGTTTAAACCTTTCTCTCAGCTATTGAGCATTGTCAGAAAATGTGTCAGATTTGGTGGGGAAACATTGTCTTACTCTTTGTTCTCTATGAAATGTGCATTTGTGAAGGGATTTTGCTTGCCTGATGGCAAGTTTCTTTTGTAAACTAATAGTGAAATCAAGCCTGAAGCCTCCATTTTGAATCATTGTGTCCTCATTTACCAGGAACATGTGACCTTCTGCTTGTAACTTAGATCATAGTTGACTTTTCTCTGGGTTATTTTTCTCACTACTAATTCTTCCATTTTCCCCCTCCTATAAACATCAAGGGCATAGCTTGTTTTAATGTGTGTGTGTGTGTGTGTGTTTGTGTGTGTTTGGATTTTGCTTTTTATTTAACAAACTAACTATATTCCAGTATCCATCTTTGAATGTTTGCCTTTTTGGTGTTGTGTCTTTTAGGGGACTGGTTTGTGTAAGAGATCACTCCTGTGAGGACATACCTAAGTTTTTAGGGGTGCTCAGCCCAACAGATGTATCCTCAGATTTTTCTGGTGGGTAGAACTAATTTAAGCCCCATGGGGTTCCTCAAAAGGCCCGCTGTGGATGCCTTTTTCCCCTGCGTGAATGGTTGAAGAATTTCCAAAGAGATGCCTGGCATTACATTTTCAGCCAGTATTTGACTATCTCTCCTTTGTATATATCAGGCAAAATAATGGCCTCTATCAAATTATTTGGCTCAGAAATTCCAGCACCAAAGATTATTTGAGAACCCCTTTTCTGGATATAGCCAGCCCCAAAAGCAAAGACAATACTTTTTTTTCTCTCTTTTTCAAATATGTCCTTGTAGCTACAGTTTCTGGTAATCAAGGGCGTAACCAGAACACAGATCTTGACTATTGACCCTCCTTTAGAAATAGGGAAACTCATTTTGGGGGATTTGACTCCTCCCTTTACTTAACCTCTAAAACAATAGAGTCCAGTCTAGTAAAGATCAAATTCCTAGATATTTTCTACTCCCTCCTAATCCTAATTTTGCATTTAAAGTAAGCTTGCAAAGAGTTACCTTGAGTTGTGACCTTCTCTTTTGTAACCTAGAATTTTTATAGTCACACCCATAGTTTAGGTATTGTTACTGTTGTACTCTGCTTTTTGATTATAATTATTCTTCACCTGTGCCTAATTTTACCCCTATAAATTCCCCTGCTCAAATAATTAAACTTGTCACACGCCTGCCAGAAAAATGTGTTGACCCCACATTCTCTGTGTATGGTTTCATTATTTCATATTTCATATTCGGTCTCTTGTGTTACCCGTTTTCCTCTCATAAAGGACTCCATCCCCCTAGGATTACTGAGATGCAAGACGCCTGCAGCACACCCCTACAAGTATTCCGGATACTATATGTACTATTGAAGGTTTGAATAATGTTGGTAATGTAAAAAACAGTGTCTTAACCCTGATATTATATTTCTGGCATTTATATAAAAATAAGTTTGACCTATTCACATAAACTTTACATAGAGAATTTTGTACTTTCAGGGCAATGACAAATTTATATGAGTATAAATAAGCAGAATATATAAATTATTTTCTATGTATGTAACTGATACTCAAATTTTCATTGATTATTCAGGTTAACTAATATTAAATATTAATAAAACACACTGCAGAGTATTTTACCCTGACCTTATTTACCTAGCTTAGAGAAAAATTTAAAAAGTTTATTAGAGAGAAATGAAGATGTCATTATTTAATATTATGTTTTACATAAACATAATATATTATTTATGAAAATGAGCATATACATATAAATGATATTTGAAGGCTGGCAAGAAAAATACTATTTAAATTTTAATAGCTTATCTTTTCTTTATTAGTATTATCTTGTTTTTAATGATATATGCCATATACAGATATGGCAGTGCTCACAGCTGACTCTGTGCTCAGCAATCATTATTGGGGGTTATCTATATTGAGTCCTAATCAGCCATGTTAAAGTGGAATCCCCACCCCCAATGTACTTTTTCTCTGGCCCATTTTGTGCATTTTTTATACCCTTTAATTTTTACCTTTCTTTAAAATAAACTTGCTAACTATGTAACATGAACATAGATCTTGTCAATTCTTTAGAATGATTTGTCTCTACTTGTGTCTTATATGTGGTTTCAACAATTTATGACCTACAAACCAATTCTGGTTCACTAACTGTTCTGTTAGATGTTTACTGATAAGTCATAATTTACTGACATGTAGTTCAAACTTCCCTTTATATGAAAGAGTTAAGTTGGATAGCTATAACAGACAAAAGTAATGTTCCTACTCTCTAAACTTTTCCAGAGAAACTCAATTCTTCTTAAAACATCATTAATTTTGTGTAGTATTCATAGAACATCCAATTTAAGAATATAGATATCAAGTTAAACAGCACATTGTACTCAAAAATTCTATAACAGTAGTGAATTCCACACAAAACTAATGCGGCAGTGGTTAGGGTGTTTTCCTTGCATGTGACTGACCTGAGAACTATTACCTGGCATTGCATATTGTCCCTCAAGCACTGCCAAAAATTACCCTTAAGCACCATCGAGTGTACCCACAAAACAAACAAAAATAATAATAGTAATTGAAGTAAATGCATATTTGTGTCAAGGTTATTTGATCACTTCTGGCCATGTTAAGTGGACCATAAATAGTTTTAGGAGTCAAAGACAGGTTTGCCACTTGGAAGGAAAGCCTTTCTGTTATACCCACTAAGACCACAAAAATTATGTATTTTAATGTAAATTCAGTTAAAGCTTTTCATAATAAAGAAACAAAGTCTAATAGTTCAAGTAGACAATGAAACTATTTATCAATAATTTCTATAGGAAGTCATAGTTTTATGCCATTGTTTATTTATTTTGATTATAAAATAACAGGTTTATGCTTTATGGAGAGGTATCTTTGTTGTTTTTCAGATTATCTAAGCCTTTTGGGATATTTTGATTGCTATTTTTTCTAAATACAAAATTTTACTGATTAGTAATCATAATTTAAAATGATGATATAGAACTTAAAGACTAAAAATAATTCACTCTGGTAATTAGATTTTAGAATATAAAATTTACTATAATTTTTATAAAATTATAATTTATGAATTTTATAAAATTATAAAATATCATAAGATTTTAGAGTATAAAACCAGCCTTAAATTAGATATCTTTGTTACATATTGAGTTAGTTTGAATAATTAATTATTGAGTCATTTTAACAACAAAATTAATTTTGCTAACTTGTATTATATTAAAAATGGATTTAATTAATATATGTTTAATACCATAAATGTACCTTCCTGCTCCCAGAAAATAAATGGACCATCTTCTTTACTATGTTCCAAAAGAAATTAATTACCACTGACTTTATAGGTAATCTGGTCTGGTCTGAAAACTCTGAATTTCTTGGAATGAGAACGGGCAGATAATGGCACAGGAACACACAGTCAACCCCAACACCCTCAGAGAAAAATGGCCTAGATTCATGACTAAACTGAAATAACATGAGCAGCTGCATTTTCTCAGATCCAATCAGAATACTTTGGTCAGAAAACTCTTCTTGGAGAGGGGACAACCCAATTCTCTTTTCTTTCTCCCCCAATCTTATAACCTAGTAACTCTCGCCTAAATTTGTCAACTCCTTGGCAAAAAAAAAAAAAAAAAAAAAAAGCCAAACTCGTCATTAAGCTTCAAAAGAAAATCATGGCTGCCAACATTTCCCAGGTATTCTAAAAATATTGGGGCCTTTTTGGAGTAGGGGGTGGGTAGATTTTTCCTTCTCTCTGAAAAAAAAGTAGCTCACAGCCAAACCTGATAACCTTAAACAGAAAAGGTCCACAATTTAACCTTATGAAACTGCCCAACCATGGAAAATTTTTTCAAGTTTATCTATTGCTTCTGAACTGCATGGCACCTTAAAACTTCAAACTAGTATCAGTATAGTAGGATCACAGCAAAATGATAGAAAAGTTGAATAAATGAATACCAAGTTCAGGGAGCCTAAGTAGTGCTACGCTAGTATAAAAAAAAAAAAACAAACCGTAAATCTTTATGCAATGATATTAGTAACACCATTAAAATATATTATGAATATTTCAAATTAGCTCTTACTGATCTAAATTTTTATAAATCATTTGCCTTTTTACTGTAATAAACAATATAAAATAAATGTCATTGCATTTTCAGGCAGGCAGTTTAGGGAGCTTTGTCAGAAACTGGGTTCATTGGTGCAGGGAAGTTCACAATGTTAGCAGGAATGATGTTTGAACATTCAATTCCTGAATTATTTAAATTATAAACAACTTGGAAACCATGTTGTTATTATATATACATATTTATTAATATAGGGATGTTACTATTTACTGCCAAGGTTCCTAACTACATCTTAATAGAATAGCTATACTTAGAAGTGTGAACCCATCGCAGTTTTCTATATAATAAGTAGAACAAGAGATGTCTAAATTTTTATTCCTATATTATCAAGGAATCTAAATTATTTATCTTATTTATTTATTAACATTATTTTCCTCTTACTTGGGGGGGCACACCCTGTGATGCTCAGGGCTCACTCTTGGCTATGCGCTCAGAAATCGCACCTGACTTGGGGAACCTATGGGACGCCTGGATTCGAACCGAGATCTGTCTTGGGTCAGCTGCATGCTAGGCAAATGACTTACCACTGTGCTATCACTCTGGCCCCTACTCTGAATTTTTCTTATAACATACCCCCATATAGTAAAAATTCTGAAAATAGGCTATGTAATTAATTAATTACATACATTATAATTCAAGAACCTTGAATTTTCTTTGTTCTCAATGTAAAAGTTTTTTGTAGTATTAGGATAAAATGACTTTTAAAGAGCTACTTTGTTCACAAAAACACAAAGGGATTTCCTATGGATAAAATTTATTAATAATTAACTGTTTTGATTACTCATTATTAAAATTTCTGAGGAAAACAAATTTTTGTGGTACTGAAGGTTAAGCCAGATGATTTGTATTGTATTTAAAGCAGACATGCTTTTTAAAACTAGGTAGAGTTTAAGTTTGTTTTTAACTATATTTTATCATGAAACAATCCAAAATTTAATATAAATGGTAAAAACATTATGACAGGCATGGATTTTGCTTAAAGACATATCGTTTTCTAAATTTGGAAATTTATTAATCTCAATAAAAGTAGGTGTTTGTAAAAATAATTGAAGGAGCAGGAGAGGTGGTGCAAGCTGTAAGGCATTTGCCTTGCATGCACTAACCTAGGGTGAACTGCACTTCAATTCACTGGCATCCCATATGGTTCCCCAACCCAGCATTATTTCTGAGTGAATATCCAGGAGTAATCCCTGAGTGTCACCAGGTGTGCCTCCCACAAAATAAAAGCAAAAAAAGAACTGAAAGTATTACTTGGGACCAGACAGATATTTCTGAGATTAAGGAGCATGACTTGTATATCTAGAACCAACTCTGATTCATTCCTTAGCATGTGAATCTTATAATTATAAATAACCCAAGGACCACTGAATGATAGTTCAGGCATTCCTTGGAAACATAGGACCTGAATAATACAATCTGCTTGGACCATTGTTCTCAGTCACCAGCTATATTGACAAAGAAATGCTATGAGGTACCAATAGGTCTTCTGAATACAAATTGGGAGCATTTCTTTACATTAAAAATAATTAAAATTTGGGGCCAGAGAGGTAGCTCAATAGTGAAACACATGCTTATTATGTATGAGTTTATTGCTTCAATTCCCAGAAGAGAGAGCATGGGGTCTAGTATACTCTTATAACAATCAACCTTGAGCATCACAATTTTAAGTACTTGAATATTGTGAGGCCCTACTTCCCAGCAATCTGTTTACTATTAAAATATAAAACATCTGTACGTTTACCATTATTCCTTGAATTAAATATTTTACTTAATTTTTGTACTTGATTGTACAGAGTTAATATAAAATTATTCTACTAGTCTTCTTACATGTTGGAATACTGAATGAAAAAAACGTTAAAGGAATAAAACAAAAGAAGTTTCCAAACAAAATTAAAGTTAAATAGCTAAAGCAGAAAAAATTGAAGCATGTATAATTATATGAACCTAATGAACTTGGGTTATTGTTATAGATCATTCACATTAAATAACAACTGAAGGCTATTAAATTGTAATGTGCATCTAATTTGTAATATTGATGCAAATACGAGTTTAAACATATTATAGCCTCACCTAGTCTGTGCAAAGTTGCAGCAGGCTTTAAATAGTCTCAATAAAAACAAACAGAATAGATTAAAGAACGAAGACCATAAATCATAGATAGTTCCTCCTTCAAAGTAAAGAAAATTGAAACATTTGAAGGATAATCATGTATCATCTATTCTAAGCTTAAATGTTCGGGAGAATGATTTATTTTAGATAAAACTTGATACTTTTTCTATCAGTTACATACTGAAATTTTAGGTATAATTATCTTGTCAGGATGGGGTAATCAGGCCCTGTAGTCTTAAACTCTGTGCTCAGTAGTTTCTGCTGGTGCCTAAAATAACACACAATGCCAAAAATCAAGCCAAACACATGGAAGTCAAATCCTTTCTTTTACTTTTAATAAAAAGGAATAATATAATTATAAGGAATAATACATAGTTGACCCAGAATCACCAGTTAGCCTTAAGCACTTTCACATGTTATCCTCCAAAATAATTTAATATACTTAAAGTAGTTTCAATATTCAACCAGAAAGAAGATGTCTTTCTTATATTGTCTTTCACAGGTGTAACATTGGTCCCAAGTTCATTTAGTTTTTTTTTTCAAATTTCCCAGTCAGAGTATAAATATATGGACTTTTATAAAATATATGGAGTCCGATTTTAACTTTATTATTTATATCTTTACAGTCATACCTACCATGTAATACTTGAATGAACAGATAAGTGGCAGAATTATGGAAAACTTGTGGTCTTCAGCCTCATGCTTTTTCCACTTTGAAATCTACTAACCAATTAGATTGATATAAAATTCATGTAGGTTACTAAAGGATTCTGAACTAAAATACATCAGAGGTTACTTAATAAAAATCAAATATTCAAACAGAGTAAAGAATCATGGTTCTTTGGACTTCATTTTGATTGCACTTTCTTTCATGTAAGTGTGAATGTGCATGCCCATGTCCAACAGCGATTATGAAAATAGTGCTTTCTTTCATAAGCTTTCTCCTTTACTAAATTAAAGAATTTGGGCATATATAAGAGAAAAGGACACCACAACATTAATCAGAAACGGTGTATGCCTTAATCAAGGAAGGTTCTGTGCCTTTATACCTTTGTCACCTAATTATTCATATTAATGCTAAATGCTGATTACAACTGTTGAAACAGTTTTTTGGAAGTAGTTTTAGCAGCCAACCTGGGTTAAATACTTGTAACACATATGATTCAAGCTAGGAGTGATTCCTGAATACAGAGCTAAGATTCAGATTTAAGCACTGCTCAGTGTCATCAAAAAAGAAAACAAGAAAAGGAAAAAAAAAAGAAAGAAAACAAAAAAGTTCCAGAAAAAAATAGAATTGATATCAAGAATATTTTATCAATGAATAAGCTCATAAAATATTTGATTTGGTTATTTCTTTGGTCTTAAAAAGTAAAGTCAAATACTTCTTTGGCCTTTTGAGAGCAATTTAAGCTGGGAGAAGTTATAGCATCTGCTTTGCTTAGCCAGGCAGTGCAACACCAAGTACTGAGCAATTATATGATAGTTTTTTTTATCAGTTTTGACAGCCAGTCTTGAATCACAAGCCAGATTCTCCTGCTTGTTCTTCCACTGTAGATTTTGAGACTGAATCATAGGACTAATTTCATCAAATTTGTACTTTCTTTGGCAGTGCCTCACAGATTCTGTATGTTCAAAATGACTTCCCAATCAATTTAACAGTTTCTCTGTCATATTTATGTTATTATTTTTAAATTAGAATTTAAATCCAAATCAACTAATGTTTTCCTCAATAGTTGTAAATTCTACTAATTAATATGAATATTTTATTAGGAAATTTAACTATAAATTATTTATCATAAATATGAACAAGTACATGGATTTCTTAGAGACTTTCTTATTATAGATTGTCTAATATTTTCAAAAGATAATTACATATTCTTTAAAACTCATATAAAGCTTTTTTTTGTTTGAGTATTAGTTTCCTCATTTTATTTTGCTAAATAAAACACTTTCCTTCCATGTTAGATTTTAAAATAAACTGATTATGGGGTATGCTATACAGTGGGCATTTTTACTTTGATTAAAGAAGTGTGCCTAGGATAGTACACTACTATACAAAAAATATATGGGGATACATAGAAAACACACTGAAAATATCATTTAAATTTATTAGGGAGATATAAAAATATTTTACTGATTTTCAATGATAGGATTATTTATTGTGCTATTTCTGACATTATTAGTAATGTATATTATGTGTTAGTGCTTGAATTTGGCAAAATAAGCACACTGAGGCTGGATCCACATCTGACGATGAGCATGATTATATTTTTCTCTACCTATCTTACATTTATAGAAAGTCAGTAAATTGAAATATATCAGCATTTAATAGTTTAAGAATTTAAATAGAATCTTTTGATGTAGAATAAAAATCATTCCTTTATCTTTTATTATTTATTTTTTATATAAATGTAATAACAATTTGAGAATCTGTATTAGGTTTTTATGTATTAAGAGTGAAAGGGAAAGTACTTAATGAATATGTGTACAGAAAATACCAAATTGTAAGGAGAATGAAAGGAAGAAAATAGAAATTGTTAAAGGAAATGAAGACTAAAGCATTTTGTACATCTTGCAAATCAAGAGTAAATTATTTTTAAATAATATTCTTTATAAAAAATTAAATAGTGTGTCTTTATAGTAGGCAGACGTACAAATCTAGGAAAAAATGACATTATTAGTTTTACAAAATGACTAACCTTCTTTGGTACAATTCATTTGGGTCTCATCACTGAAGTCCCCACAGTCATTGTCACCATCACAGGCCCAATGGCCTGGGATGCATCTGCCACTGGCACATCTGAACTGATTATCATAACATGAGTGAACACAGCCAACCTCATCACTTCCATCCCCACAGTCATCATCTAGAAGTAAACACCAACATCAAGGTTATAAAAACACATTCAAAGTAAATCTTTTTATCTTGAAATAGCTAAATTTCTATCTGGTATAATTTTCTTTGGTTATAGACAAAGGGAAAATAAATAGCTGATAAAATTTCTATTGTATGCTAGGGTTATGATATTAATTTTTATTTTGCAATTTTGTTGTACCAAATTAGTAAACTGGAAATAAAACCAAATTTTTATTTGGATTTTTAAGATGTATTTCTATTTTACTCAAAAAGAACTAAACTTAATTAACTAAATGTGTTTATTTATGTAGCCTGAAATAATTTTGAAGAGAATAAGATGATTATAGCAATTTTAAGAGTTATATCTATATGTAATTGCTTAAGGAAATAATCATTCATATTTCTAAGGTATAGTCCCAGATTGTATATTATTTTAATTTCATTTTCATTTTTCCAGTATAACTGTATACCAAATACTTCTTTCTCACTGAATCTATAGTTGATACACAATGTAATTTTATTCAATTTCAGCTTTTTAATTGAGAAAATATAAAATATAAACTATGGCAGAAAACAAATTGAACACCATTATTCAAGGATCTCTTATTTATAAAATGTAAATTCCTTATTGTCACAATTTCCAACAGCCCAAACAAAGTATAAACTGAATACTGTGTTTATATATTATTTATTCTTACAATATAGACTTCTACTAGATCATTCTCATTCGTTAATATCTCTATTTTTTTACTTTTGAAATTGATTTATTTAAAAATATGTTATTTTTTTTAATCTCCATGAGATACCAAGTTACTAAGTTGTTCATGATTGGGTTTCAGTCATACAATGTCCCACACATCCTTTCAACAGTGTATATTTTCCATCATAAATGTCCCAATTTTCCTCAAGTCTTCCCCCTAGTTCTCCTGCTACTCTCCTTCTATGATACATATTTTACTTCTCTTGCTCTATTTTTTTTTCTTTTTGGATACTGTGGTTTGCAAAATTGTTAATAAATCGTTTGAATGCATATCACTTTATGTTCTTTCAGCACCTCTATTCTTTACTAATAACTATTGCAAAAGGGAACTAAGAATAATGTTAATAGAAAATACTACATTTAACATCAGAGAATATATTGACTTCTTAAAAATTAATTTATCTGTAATTTTTCAAAAAATAACTATAGTTGATCACAATTTTAATTTTATAATGCACACAGAGTATAATAAAAATCAATATTTATGTATTAAAATATAGAACTTGAGAATATCTAAATATATCTTTAAAATTTAAAAATAAAATATAAAAAATAAAAATACCTTCATAGAATTTTATAAAAGAATTTATATAGAACGCTTGTGATACTTAAATTGTTCAAATCATTTTTAGTCTTTCTCTTAGTTTTCTGTTTATAGACTTATAGCCTAGGGCCTGACTACAAGTGAAAATAAATATCTACCCTACTCTGGAAGGAGAAATATAATGCTTCTTTATCTTTAATGATAATCTTTATTGATGTATCGGTTTACCATTTTAAATTGTACCTAACAGTTTTGTTGGCTCTTAATATTGCCTATGAATAAGATGAAGTAGTATGGTCAACCACCAGTAAACATTTGGTACTTGCCAGAGTCACACTGCCATTTGTTGCTAATGCATCTTCCACTTGTACATATAAATTGAGATAATGGCTCACAAGTTGGGAATTCTGTAAAAGATACAAATAAAAGATAGAAGTATTACTGACTATGATAGATTTAATTTGTTCTTTGTTGCTATTGCAACAAATTTGTACCTTTCCTCTTTGAGTGACACATACCAACCCTGAAATAAACATTTTTGCTAGTATTAGAGGCTCGTAGAAACAGAAGATTCTTCACTAAAAACCTGGAACAATTTACTTCATAAATTGGAACAATTTACTTATAATGTTGTGAAAAAGGAATGGGATAGCTCTTCAAGCCAATGTTAGCCTACATCAAGAGTCTTGTTTGCGTGTCCATTTTTTTGTTTGTTCTGTTTTGGGTTGTTTACATACAGGAGAAGCCCATGTGCTCTTTTGTACACAACATTCTAACTTTCTAAATAAGTTTCAATAAAATTCTCTTACTTCACACACAAAAATCTATGTGGGCAGAGACAGTGCTTTGCATTTTGAATTAGAAAACTCCATTTTCACTTCAGTACAATATTCAATAAATTACACATAATATTCTGCATGTTATTATAAAATATACTTTACATTAGTTAATTTCCCCAATTATAGAGAAATATTAGTGTTCTGAGAATAATTAAGGAAACTTTAGCTAAGCTATAATGCTTCATCAGTAAGGTATATTAAATGATTTAAATGATTTTCAAATTAGGACATTTTAAATATATGATAGACTTATTTGTACATAAATTTATGGTAAGTTGAGGAAGCTGCTTTTTGTTTGTTTGTTTTTTGTTTGTTTTTTGGGTCACACCCGGCGGTGCTCAGGACTTAATCCTGGTTCTGCACTCAAGTCGCTCTTGGCAGGCTCTGGGGACCATATGGGATGCTGGGATTCAAACCTCCATTCAACTGCAAGCAATGCAAATGCCTTACTGCTGTGCTATCTCTCTAGCCGGAGGAAGCTGCTTTTTAAAACATTTTAAATGATACCCTTCTACTAAACTGAAAACCAAAGAGAATAATCTAATTAATGGCTGTTTATATTTATTAGAATGAAAGAAAAATGAATATGCAAATCTCTTGAAACAAGGAACTCAACTAATATCTAAATAAAAGTAAACAACAATGATGTTAGGACCTAACAAAACTTATTGATATCACACATTTATAAGTATTTTTAAGAGTGAATGCTGAAATATTTTAAATAATGCAAAGTCTTTGGTAATCTACTGCAAGTAATTTTATTTAAAAATAGTTTGGACATCTGGAAAATTTTTCTTTCTCTTCTCTCCCTTTCTCCCCTTCTCTCCCTCCCTTTCTCCCTCTTTCACTCTCTCCCTCTCTCCCCCTTTCTCCCTCCCTTTCTCACTCTTTCACTCTTTCCCTCTCGCCCCCCTCTTTCCTCCCTCTTTCCCTTTCTCAGCCATTCCTTCTCTCCCCCTCTCATTCTCTCTCCCTCCCTCTCTCTCCTCTTTCCCTATCTCTTCTCCTCTCTCTCCCTCAACCTCTCCCTCTCTCCCTCTCAATCCTTTCTCCTTTCGCCCAGTATACATAATACATAATACAAATGTATTATGATCAACTATGTCAAATCTTTGATGCATGGTCTTTAAATAAATTAAATTTTAATATATCAAGTGGAAAATTATAAGCAGGATACCGAATACCAAAATCTGAGCAAATAAGTTTTAAGGATAAATATAATTTTAACATATATTTTATTTATAATTAAAATAAAATTGTTTCTTTTGAAATTAAGATTACATTAATTTATAATAATATAAATATTTTAGGGTAACCATTGATAATGCATTATCAAATGATTAAATCAGAATTTGAAAATATTTGCTTTCATTTTAAAATAGTAATACAAAAAGACAAAATTGAGTATTATTTGAGAGTCATACCAGATGACCAAATGAGTAGACTGCCAATGAAAATCCTGTTCTTAAAAAAAGCATAAAACTGTCAATCTATACAAATAACAGTTAAATGTATATAATATAATAAATAGCATATATAACAAATAGATACTTCTAATCTAAAATTGATAAGCTATTCTTTATTCAGGTTTTTTTGTTTTTTGTTTTTTGCTTCTTAAAAGTAGTGTTGTTTCTTGATAGTTCAAATATGTGGAAATGTGCCCTTAAGATATTGAGTTCAATCCTAGGTAATATATATACCCTTTTCTCTCATCAAACAAGCTGAGTGCAGGTCTGTAGTAGCTATCTCTAACCCCAAAGGAACATAGCAAGGAATTACCAGGATTAAACAGCCAGTCATGTACAATTACTTTAGATAGTTCATTTAAATAGAGTTTGTTCAAAATCAGCATATATTTAATAAGTTTCATAATAAAAACACTATTGTTAATATGTTAGAATAAAATAGAAATTTAAAGACAAAACATGAAAACCTAAATATAAAAAAATAATAGATAAAATAGAAGTACAAATATTATAATTGTTGACAAGTGAAATAAAAGACTACATCAAAAACTAACCATGAAGAAATCTACCAAATATTCTTATATATTAGGGAAAGTAGTAGAAAGAAATATAAAATTCTCAATGTGCAATTTAATCAATATATTTAAGATAGTTTTCTTTAATTATCTTACAGGATAATAAAATTTGTTTATACTTCACTACTACAGAAGAATGTCAAAATATTCTTTTATTACATAGATGATGTGTTTAATGCTTAGAAATGTAGAACAAACATGAAAAGAAATTTGAAGGGAAAAAAATCCCCAAGCCCTGAGCTCCCACAGAAGAGAAAGGCTGGTAAGAACAGCCTAAATCTCCCCAAACCCTATCCTTTTGGACCCTAACTCGGTGGGGATGGGCATCACCCTTAAATTTGGCATGTGCAAAACAGCTCCTCTCTAACCCTTCCCCTTCCAAACCCTCCCAGCTGCCATCAACTAGAAAATATTATGTTTAATGAAGTAAACCAGAAAAAGGATAAATACAGAATGATATCACTTATAAGGGGTATTTAGAATAACTCCATGAAGAAAAACATTGGTCTAAATAATATCACTTATAAGGAATATTTAGAATAACTCCATGACAAAAACCAGTGATCTAAATGATAGATATTCTGAACACTTTAGGTACCAGGGTATAGCGAGGAGATGGAAAAAAATCAATTGGAAGAGGAGAAACACAAAGCCTTTATTCTGTTTTATACTACAAAGAAAAATAATAATAACTTTCCACATCTGCCTCCCCATTTTTTTCTTTCTTTATCTTCTTTTCTTTTTTTGCTTTTTAAATTTTATTTATATTTATAGCTTCCAGGCAAGGGATCTTGCCCATTTTTTTTTAACAGGACCATAGAACATGAAACATCTTGTTCTGCCTCATTCATATTTGTCTTCCAACAATTTGAGAAAAAATGTGGAAGTGACCCAGGGGCCAAGCGGTCTCAAGAGTATTGAGTGGAAATAAAAATGGTCAGACCTAAATACCCAAACCAAAATCAATGACAATGGAACCAAGTGACCCAAAATTATAGCAAGCTATACACAAAAGGGATCTGTTACACTAGCAGACCAGAGCGCTAATGGTGGAGGTTTGGTTTGCATGCTGGGAACTATGCTGTGGGAAACTTTGGTGGTGGGAATAGCCCTAATTCACTGTCACTTCGTACTTTAAATACAACTGTGAAAGATGTGTAATTTACATTGGTCTCATTCAAAATTTTAAAAAAAATAATCACTAAAGACTATGGTTAAAATGAATTAATTTGATACTATAAGAAATAAGAATATTTAATTTCATAGTAATATATAAAATAACACTCGATTTTTGGATTCTATATATTAATTTTAGCTTAGTTTACTTAATATTATTTGAAGATTAAAGTATTAAACTTAATCTTATACACATACAGAGCAAGTGGACTCTGATATGCCACATAATCCAGTCTGGATTACACATTTTCAGTCTATCTCCCATCACCCTATTGGGGTAGTAATTAGCTCAAGGTTTAATAGAAAAACAAAAACAAAAAATACATCTTTAAAATTTGAAAAATGATAACCCTAAGCATTTGCAAGCTTCTTAACTTTAGCAATATTTTATTAGTAAGAAAATAGTTTTGTGACCTTAGAATATGTGTATATAACATATAAATAACTTCAAGTACTTTGTAGCTAATATAAAATAGGACTCACTACCAGGACATAATAGAAATAAATAAATTAATAAATAATTTTAAGAGAATATCAATAAAACCATTTGAAAAAATCTATGTTTTTTCTGCTTAATAATGCAATAAAAGGTACAAAATATTTTATAAAAAACCTTCCTAAAAACACTAATAAAATTTATTTTCTTCAAATATATAGACATATGAATTTTATAAGTTCAAGGTATCCAATTAATATTTTAATGCTTAAATAGGAATCATTCTGAACAATATGTTTTCCCCTAAACAGAACCAAGATAAAAACCCCTAAATAGAAATGTATTATTTATCTATCTTTTAATGAATAGACAATAAAAAAGTTAATAACATAATATCTGTATTTTTATTTACAGTTTCATCAATGTATCATGAATTACTATGATTGTGAATATTGCTAAATATTTATATATTTATTTTTTGATGTAATACAACTGCTTTTAGAAACACAAATTGTGCATTTTAAAAAAAGATTAGTCAATTAATTCTGGAAGAGAAAAATATTACGAATCAATTGTCTTTTCTTTTATTATGCTACATTTATAAAAAAATATAGAACTCTATTTTATTTCAGTATTTACTTCAAACATATTGAATAGTTAATATGGACTAATGGACTATTAAACATCTGTTTTTTCATATACTATGCTCAATTTATGTTATCTTCCCCACTTAAATTTCATCTTTATGTTATATGCATGGCATTCTGCAAATAGCAATAAATTTATATTTCTCTCTATGGTAATCATGGTTGCTATGGTATTTATATTTAGCCAGGTTGTAAATTTTAAAATAATAATTTCCAGTTAGATAGATTACATGTAAAATTTATGCACTTTAATATGTATTGATTCTGTTTTTTTTTTATTGATTGCTTTATTTAAACACTGTGGTTAAAAATTGTTTAATTTTATTCATAGAATTTACACCAGTGTACCCCTCCTGTCACCAATGTGTCTCACTTCCCTTCTACTTCGCACCCTGCCTGTCTCTATGGCAGCTAATTTGTTCCTCGCTTTCTCTTTCTCTCTCTGTCTCCCTCTTTTCTTTTTAGACACTGTGGTTTGTATTATTGTAATGAAAGACTGCCTTGCATATCACTTACTTCCCTTTCAGTACAGAATTCTTGTCCAGATAAAAATCTTGCCACAAAGTGATGAGTGCAGTTAAAGTGGAGTAGGTCTACTATGACAATCAGAGTTGGAATTTGGTGCTATTATTGTAAATAGTGCTGTGATGAACATAGGAGTGCAGAGAATATTTTATATTTTATATATATTTTATATTATATTACACATTTATATTTATTTATACATATTTAATATATGTTATAGATGTATTATTTGATTTTTTATATTTTATATAATATTTATTATAACTAACAAGTTAAGAACATTAGGGTTTACTCCAGATTTAAAATATTGCTATCTAACTCTGAAGGAGACATAATATTCAAATTCAAATACCTAACAAGTTGTATTCTTTACAGCAATTCTGTGATTTTTTTTTTATTACTAACCCAAATTTGTAAGAAAATACATCACATTTTGCTAGAGGAAACTTTGCATAACTAACAAAAGAAAACTGACTGATTCAACAATATCTTCTATTTTCATATTGTTGTAAAATACCATTTGAAAGGTAACAAAAATTTTGCAAAAAATGGGAAGCTCTAATTCATCATCTGTCTTATATTTTCCACTGGTTTCTTTTTTATTATTACTAACTCTAACATCAAAACTAACATAGCTATATGTTTTAATATGTGATCATTTATTATATGTTACATGTAAAATATAGTGTATATGATCTTTCAATATATATTTATATATAATATGATAGTGTTTAATAATATTTTATATACAATATATATTAAAATAAATAATATATTTAATTAATATAATATAGTGTATACTATATAATATGTACTATATTATAATGTATGTATTGTTAAATAACAATATATTAAATGATAATATTTAATAATAAAATATTTTAATACATCTATATATATTATGATTCTAAAACCATGTTGCTAAAACAATATCCTTGAAGACAATATATAATGTGTATGTAATTACTTTATTGTGGTTCATTAGAATTAAGATGTACATAGTACTTTTTTAAAATAATTCAATCCAATATATAAATTTAAGGAAAATTATCAGAGTAGAGTGTATCATAAATTGTTTTCATATTGTTGCTTTCATTGTCGTTATATTAAAATATTTTATAAATTACATATAATGCTATATGTTAAAATAGACTTTTAAGGCTTCTTAAATAAATTCAAATATTTGTTTTATTACTTATTACTAATTATTTTGTGAGATTGTGCTTTTGCTAAAAACTTTGACCTCTGGTTCCTACTTTATAAACAAAGTGGAAAAGTACTTCTGAAGTTTTTTTCATTTTAAATATTTTATTGAAACTTATTTCGAGTTAGAGTTTAAGCTGGCTGAGAGAGGTAGAGGGAGTTCGAGAAAATAAAATGAAAAGGGAAGGAAGAAAGCAACGAATGAAGGAAGGAAGGAAGAAGGAAGGAAGAAAAGAAGGAAAGAAGGAAAGAAGAAAGGAAAGATACAAAGGATGAAGAAGGGAGGCAGAAAGACAGGAAAGTGAGAAAAACTGAAGGTAGAAAGGAAAGAAAGAAAGATGGAAGGAAGGAAAGATGGAAGGAACAAAGGAAAGGAGGAAGGAGTAAAGGAAGGATAGAAATAAGTAAAGGAAGGATAGAAAGAAGGAATAAGGATGAAAGGAAGAGAGAACTGAAAAAAGGAAGAGTAGAATAAAAGAGGAAGGGAGGAAAGAAGGAAGAAATAAAGGAGGAAGGGAGGAAAAGTCAGGAGGAAGAAAGAAAACATAGGATAAGAAGGAAGAAAGGAAACAAAAAAACACAAGAAAGGAAGGGAGAAAGGTAGGAAGGAAAGCACTCAGGCAGGATGAAATGAAAGAAGGAAGACAAGATGGAAGGAAAGAAAGAAGGTAGAAAGGAGACAAGAAGGAAGGAAGGTAGAAGGTTGAAGGAAAAGACAGAAGAAATTAAGGAAGAAAAGTGTCTGATGATACATATTTAGCATTCTCATTTTTCATTGTTTACAATTACAAATAAAATATATAAGAAATTGAAAATTCATGAAAATGATTATTTTTAAAAGCAATAATTACAGATGATATATATTAAAACAGAAAATGAAAATAATTATGGACTATAGCCAAAGGAACTAATATACTAATATTATGTTGTCAATCGAGTTATATTAAAACACAACTGATAAGGTAAGAATAACTATTTCTATCTCTCAGGATGATGTACATTTAAAGTCCAGCAATAGAATAAAAAAAAAAACTTAAGAAACTAAAAAAGTTCTTAATATTTGTGACAGGGTATAAGTTAGGTGAAATAAAAATTTTGGCAATAAACTAGGCTTCAATGAAGATTGGAAGCTATTATTATTAATATAGTAAAGTCTTAAAAGTCAAGTTAAAACAAAACATCAAAAATGCATGTAGAATAAGAATGTTAAAATTAAAAATAAAATAATTAATATTTCTGGCAATATGCTAAACACATATAGAAATTCTCTATATACATCAAACTTTTAATATATCAATTATACATTTTCCACTTATAAATGATACCGTATTCATTCGAGTATAATGCGCAAAATTTTCTACCAAAAAAATAAATCAAAGTTTGGGGGCCCGTTCTAAACGAGGGCTGGGTGGGGTGGCAATGGCGGCCAGTCCAATAAGGGCGCAGACAGATTGGGAGTTCCCACTGCGCCTTTTTCTGGCTGCAGAAACCTGACCTATCTCTCGTGACATACTGGGTTAAAACATCATGGGAAGACAGACCAAAAGAAATGATCATCCAGAGTGTTTGGAAGACAGTCATCAGCAATCAAATGGACGGCACAGAAGACGACCTGCTTGGAATTCAGACTCAGAAGAAAGCCAAGAAACTGGAGAAACAGATGTTCCTGCCAACTGGGACACTGATGAAAAAATCAACTTGAGAAGAATGGGAACAACTCTTTAGTGTCTCTGATGATGAATGTGACTTGAAAGCATTTTAAATAAATATTGTTACCGGTAATTTTATTTCAGTATTATATTTATATCAGTTTACGTTGTCAATAAATGATTTTTATCATGGCTGCACGTGTTCAACACCATTTCTTAGTCAATTACAATGCTTGTGTGAAACAAAATTTTATACCGATTTTTAATAGAAAATTAGGGGTGTGCATTATACATGGGTACGCGTTTTACTTGAATAAATACGGTATATGTGAAAACAAATGTCAGAAATTTTGAGAAATTAGAAATAAAAAATGCGTTGAAAGCTAAAATAGTTTGTGTACCAAAGAGAAGTGTGTGTGTGTGTGTGTGTGTGTGTGTGTGTGTGTGTGTGTGTACATAAACCAATGATAAAATAGGACCAAGTACCAATACAAAGTGGAGGGTGTTTGCTTTGCTCCTGTCAGACCCAGTTGGATTCCTTTCCATATGGTCCCCTGAGCCTGCCAAAATAATTTCTGAGTGCAGAACCAGAGTAACTGCTGAGGGCAGCCTCGTGTGGACCAAATGGGAAAAAATTAAAAAGAGTAAATCAGTATTTACAAAATTTCTAATAAACTATGTTTACTCTTCACAGAAACATAAAAGACTATACTTCAGTTAGCAATATGGAAACCTTTAGAATAATTCCTGTCCAATAAGTGGTGAGGCAGCAAATTAATGGTGTTTCTATACAGCTCTAGACACACTGAAAAATAGAAGATTCCAAGGGTTGGATGAATGGAAGGAATAAATAGAATCAGTTTTAAAGTACATTTTTACAGGTATAGCTGTCTATCAACATAATATATAGCCTTTAAAAATTATTCATAATTGAAACTCATCTATAATTCCTTTGGTAGTATAAAGCATAATAAATTTCCCAAGTATAGTAGGTTAAATTAAATTTATGCATCAAAAAATATGTTCAGCCTTAAACTTAAATATCGTTGAATATGGGCTTATTTTTAAATAGGAGCTATGCAAAATAGTCCATTTAAAAGTTTCTAGGTGGGATCATTCTGGATTGGATGATCCTAAATTCAAGAAGCAGTCTTTGTAGAAGGAAGAGAGACAGAGACAGACAGCTAAAAATGCCATAGGATAGATCCACATAGGATGTAGGTTAGCATAGATAAGATGTGTCACAAGCCAAAAAATCTAGGGGAGGTAGGTAAGCAAGAATTACTTTCTAGCAGCTCAGAGGTGTTTTTGCACCCCTTGATTTTAAACTTTTTGACCACTAGGAATCTGAAAGAACAGCTTTGAGATACTTTAAACCATAAGAATTGTGAAAACTTCTTACAGCAGCACTAACAGTCTAATTTATAGTGCATGTTTAAAAATCATAGAATTTAAATTTCAATGTCTGTCTTAAGCTAAGAAATATATATGGGGCTGTTATCCTCAAATACAATTTCTAGCACATTATTTAATACTGACTAAATGAGAATCTTTATCAGTAACAAGCACCTCAGGTGATTCATATCCTCAAGCAAAAAGTTGGAAAAATACCGAGTAAGGCCAAAGAGCTAAAGCTATTTTTAATCATTTCTGTCTGTGGTTTTCAATACATCTCCTAGGACCTAGGGTTTTCTTAGCCTCCCATTTTTCTGCAAATTCTTATTAGAGATTAATGTGCGCGCACGCGCACACACACACACACACAATTGTAACTAAAGACAAATGTAAAAGTATGTCACAAATCTAAAATAACAAGCAGAAAACTCAACTGAACTGAGAATCATTTTCAGAGAAAAATAATAGGAATGTTTATATATAAACACATTAAGCATTTCAAAAAGTAGTTAGGTCATCTGGTATATAAATCAAAGGTATGTAAAGCAGGAAAAAGAGCCTCTCTATTTCTATGCTTTATGTAATTATAGTAAATTGTATTGTCAGATTGGAGAGTGAAGAGTAAAGAGATTTGAAAAGAAATTAGAGTCCTAACTATAAAAATTAAAAATATAGCAATGGGAGCCAGAGCTATAGAACAGCAGCTAGAGTGTTTGCCTTGTACCTAGGTTTGATAACAGGCATCTCATATGGTTCCCAGAATCTGTCAGGAGTAATTTCTGAGCACAGAGACAGGAATAATGCCTGAGCTCTACTGGGTGTGGCTCCAAAACAAACAAGCAAATAAAATTCTAGAGCATTTAATTAGTTTACCTGCATCTTGATAAAATTATCAAATAAAGTGATAAAATAAAAACCATTTTTATCTTATAATTTTAATAGAAATTTGGAATAGATATTTAAAACATAAATTCAACTTTTATCTTATTTGATCTTTTCTCCAAGAAGAAACTTGAAAATAATGTATAAGAAGAGCTATTTTATATCTAAAAGTAATTCTAAGGAATTTGTTAAAATAGTTTGTGATGTTTATATGTAGTGTTTTATTAATAAAATAAGAAATTGCTTTTATTGTTGTAAAATGAAAAATTATACTATTAGGTTTAAATTTTTATTTTAGGTAAAACAAATTTTTAATTAAAACATGACAATTTCATACGATAGTATATTTGTTTATTGTATACCATATCAAATAGATACTAGAAAAATATAAAGTACCATTTATATAATGTAAGATAAAAGTAAATGTAAATGAATATGTAATTCATTTAATAGCATATCCTCAGAGATTTAATTTGGAGGTCTGTTTTTCCAAGAATGATGTTAGCAATTTCTTACTAAAAGATTTGTCTTTATTATCAGAATTATGTTACAAGTTTAAAAATTAGGCTATGAGTACTTTGTATATTTTTACAAAGATAATATATATATATATGTGTGTGTGTATATGTACATACATATAATCTTTATAATATTACTGAACTATTGTAAAGATTATAACTCTCTTGTAGATTAATTCACTTCTGTTGGACACTTAAGGTGTATACATTTCAAAGATCTTCCTTATCCTCAAATTTAGAATATATATATGAGTGAAGTCTATACTACCATTCTTAAGAAATCCACTTTGTACCAAACCCTGTCGAGGTTTTTCAATTTTCTGTCCATAAAACAAATATTTTGGGCCAGAACAATAGCACAGCAGGTATGTGTGTGTATATGTTTATATATTTACATATATAATCTTTTAGTTTGTAAGGGGGCAACACCCATTGATGCTCAGGGATTACTCCTAGCTATGCGCTCAAAAATAGCTCCTAGCTTGGGGGGACCATATTGGTCACCGGGGGATCAAACTGCAGTCCGTCCTAGGCTAGCGCTTGCAAGGCAGACGCTGTACATCTAGCGCCACCGCTCTGGCCCCTCATATATAATCTTTTTATAATTCATAAATATATAGATATGTTCAAACCTTAGGCTGCTAACAAGGCAAACACCATACGTGCTGTTTTTGCTCCAGTCTCGAAATACTTTATTTTATGGATTGAAAATTTAAAAATTGCAAGAGGGTAAGTTGCAGATTAGATTTCTAAGAGTGGTAATGTGGATTCTAAAGGGCTTCACTCATATACATATTCTAAATTTGAGGTAGGAAGATGTAGACTTTGAAATAGAAACACCCTAAGTGCCCAACATAAGTGAATTAATTTATAAGAAAGTTGTAATCTTCATAATGGTTCTGTAATATTTATTACTAAGCCAAAATTTAAAAAAATAATATTTTGCCTGAGAAAACTGCATAACTATCCTATACATCATAAAAGCAGACTGATCCCAAAATTTCATATATATTCTGTATATCATATGGGTTAGTACACTATCTTTTGAAAGGTAACATAATTTTTTGTATAAATGGGAAGGGTTAGCTCATCACATGCTTATATTTTTCACTGTAACCCCAATTTTTTATTATTACTAACTCTAATATATATAATTAGTATAGCTATATAGTTTGTTATTTTAAACCATGTTGATAATCTATAAGGAAGTTGAGGCATTTTATTTTTATTTTGTTTTACTTTTTAGGGTGTTTGTATGATGTGGCAGTGCTCAGGGCATACTCCTGACTCTGCACTCAGATTTCAATTCCAGTATATCTTAGAGACCATAAGACTTAACGGGGATCCAATCAGGTTGATCATATGTAAGACAAATATCCTAAGAGTTGTCTTTTCTCTGTAGCCCAAGTTGAGACACTATACTTTACTGAAAACATGAAATGTCAGCTGCACAATAAAAAATAAGATTTAATATTGCCTTACTGGAGAGGCAGAATCTAAACTACTGAAGAAAATAAGCCTTATGTATTGTAATATTTAACATATAATATTTGAATATTATATTTTATCGATTTTCTAGGTCATTTATTATTTTTAATTATAGGAAAAAACAGCTATAACTCTAGTTATTTCAAAATATACATTTTAATGAAATCAATGTTGATATTTTGTGCAATTGTTCTCTAGAGCTGTTTTATGTTTTAAAATGAATATTCCATGCAGCTTGAAGGTCAGTTCTTCAGGTTATTAAGTTTATTTTATTAAGGATATTGGAAATAGGTGTTTATGCATATTGTGCATTTGGTTGTAAAGTATCTACAAAGTCATTTCAGGAAAATTTTGGAGAAGTTCTGCTTTTAACCTGTGAAAGATCAGAGGAAGATTGATGTCATGTTTGATTGCTAGCTTCTTAACAAACTTATATCACATAAAAATCATAAAAGCTTGTTTGTATGACTATTATTATTACTATTATCATGATTTAATTTGTCTATGATTTAAATGAATTATTATAGACCTACTTAAAATAGAACAGGTCAAAGATCTAGTAAAGGCTTTCTAATGATCACAATTTTTTATTATTTATTTTCATATTTAATAATATTTTTATGATGTCTTAGTGATTCGAGTCTGATCCCCATTTTATCTATATTTAATATATCTTCAAGTTACAGATTACTTTTGCAATATATACTGTTAGTAAGTGAGATGAGAAGTGGGAAGAAATTATGTTTTTCAAAAAATAATAAGCATTAAGGAGCCCCTATATTTGATTAGTCTAGATGTTGGATAGGAGAGAAGTTATACTGTGAAAATTATTCCATTAGCCAGTATTTGCTAATTTGACAAGTAAAATTAACAGATATTATATAATTAACTGTTATAATTATAACATATATTATGTATATTATTATATATATTATATATATAATTATAACTGTTATTATATAATTAATTGTATTCTTCTCTCTACTGATATTTTCTAAAGGTTATTTAGAAGATAAAAACTTAAATATCGGGGCCAGCGCGGTGGCTCTAGAGGTAAGGTGTCTGCCTTGCCAGTGCTAGCCTAGGACGGACCGCGGTTCCATCCCCCCTCCACCCGGCATCCCATATGGTCCCCCAAGCCAGGTGCAACTTCTGAGCGCATAGTCAGGAGTAACCCCTGAGTGTCACCGGTTGTGGTCCAAAAACCAAAAAAAAAAAAAAAAAGAAAGTAAAAAAAGAAAAAAGAAAAAAAACTTAAATATCAATAGGGATTCAGTAGTCTAACATTTAAAAAAAAAACTAAAGTTTTAGGTACATAAAGCCATTGAGAGATATAAAGCAAGCAAACAAACAAACAAGGCAGAGACCCCCTAGTCACCCAAACTTTCAAGTTTGTTTGTTTTGTGACTGACATCTCCTGGGATAGCCTGGAGTCAGGCTGCCTTCCCTCTTCCAATCAATATTTTCAAAAGTTCCAGCAGCAGCATCTGTGATCCAGAGACTTCATCCAGGTCTGAGCCTAGCAGTCAACACCATAGACTCATCAAACTCTCAAAAAGAGGCATAACTGGCAGGAAAAAGTATCACATAATGGGCATCATTATAATGAATAATTTTAATACTTTTCATAAAGTTCCTCTTCATGAAGATTTTTTTTAAATGTCATTGCCATTTTGTTGTAGCAAACAATGTTAAGTAAATTATTTATGCCTGCCCAAAGGCAGGCTTTTGGAAAATTGGGGACCTAATGGCAAGGATGAATAGAATGCTACACTGGTGGTGGAATTTGTGTTGGAATACTGAATGCTGAAATAAGTAAATATCTATATTATGAAAAAAAATCTATAAACAGCAGTGTCTGAAATAAAATTAATCTAATTTAAAAACCACATTCAATTTCCAACTCTTAGTCAAATTGTAACCTGAGGTTGAACATGGATGAACATGAAGTAATTATTATGCTGAGTGAAATAATTCAGTGGGAGAGGGAGAAACAGAAAATTTCACTCATCTGTGGGATATAAGGAAAATAAAAGACAGTGTGGAGATGATATTCAGAGACAAAATGATGAGGATTATTTTTACCAGTCCATGGTAGGAAGCTTGCCACAAAGAGCCAAGAGTGCATTTTGAGTAGAAATGATTTTGCTATGAAAGTGAAATGCATTGTGCCCCTTCAAAATCAGTAGTGCAAACCACAGAGGCAAAAAGGAAGAGAGAGAGAAAGAGAGAGAAGGGGGAGGAAGGGAAAGAGAAAGGGAGAGAAAGAATGAAGTAAAATGCCTGCTCCAGAAGCAGGTGAAGGAGGGTGGATGAGAGTTAAGTGGGCATTAGGGAGGGTGAGAGGGAAACTGTTGTCATTGTGGCAAGTAATGCTAATGGTGAAGGTTGTTGTATATTGCATGACTGTAATTCAATCAAGAACAACTTTATCTGTGGAAAAAATATTATGAACACCTTAGTATTATGGTGTAAAGAAAAACAGTTCATATAAAGGCATATTTTAATATATGTGTTAAAACCCTCTAATTTATGAAATCTTTTTCTCATAGAAATTAGAAAGTTCATAGCTATTTCTGAAATAAAGCAAACATGTTAGAAAACCTGTTCTAGTTCTGGACTGTTTCCCTCTACATTACTGAGACAAATTATAATAAAATACTAATATTTTAACTTTAATTTTATGTAATAAAATTTTTTTATATTTTCTTAAATATGAAGATCAGTAAATAGTGCTTTGGTTTTTTCCACTAACAAAAGCAGGCAACCTAATCATTATTGGGGTTTAGTATCCTGAATCTATAGAAATTACATAATAGTTTATCAAAACCACACTACCAGGCTATACTGCTTATAATTTTATAATATACCATGCATGTCAACAAGAAATCTGACTACCTCCTTTACTACAAACGTCACTGAGTGAGTTATTCTACTTGAAAATTTTAACCATTATAGGTAAAACAGTAGTAGTCTTTTTTGTTTGTTTTTGATTTGATTTTGGGCCACACCCCTGACAGTCAGGGGTTACTCCTGGCTTTGCGCTCAGAAATCCCTCCTGGCTTGGGGGACCATATGGAACTTCTGGGGATAGAACCGGGGTCCATTCTAGATCAGCCACATGCAAGCAAATGCCCTACTGCTGCACCGCCTTACCGCTGCGCCACTGCTCCGGTCCCTACTAGTAACAACTTGACATTAATTTTAGAATATTATGTTGGCCTTAAAATAATCATATTTTAATAAAAACTTTGATATTTAGATCATTTATTTTAGCCAATAGATGATTACCACTTCATAATGAGATACATTTTGGGGTTACCATGAAAGTACATTCACAGGCCAAAAAGACTGTAATAAATTATTTCAAGTTATAGTTATCAAAAATAAAGTCATTTAGTGGAGATTAGAGTACTAGAGTCTTCTGTCTGTACCACAAATAGCATGTTTCATTCACACTTACCACAAGATGTCATTTCATCTGTCTGGTCACCACAGTCGTCTTCTCTATCACACAGCCAAGCTCGGGGAATGCAGCGCCCATTTCCACATGAAAACTGGTCCACCTGGCATGTTCTGGCTATAGTTATCAAATAATGCACAGAGAATAAATGTAGAAGTCTTTGAACATTATACAATTTAAAGTATACAGCATATGGTATTAGACACAAAGTTTAACCAAAGAATTTCTATATTTATGATATGCCATTCTCTTCTTAAAAAGTTTACAGTTAGGAGCCAGAGAGATAGTGCAGCAGTTGGGCATTGGCTTCGCAAGGTGCTAACCCAGGACAAACCTGGATTCAATCCACAGTGTCTCATATGGTCCCCCAAGCCAGGAGTGATTTCTGAGCACATAGTCAGGAGTAACCCCTGAGCATCACTGTGTGTGCCCAAAGACCAAAAAAAAAAAAATGTTTACAGATAAGCTGCTAAGTGACAAGGTATTTAACAATTAACTCTCATATACATTTTTTGAGCCACACCCAGTGACACTCAGGGGTTACTCCTGGCTATATGCGCAGAAATTGCCCCTGGCTTGGAGGACTATATGGAACACTGGAGGTTGAAACCACTGTCAGTCCTAGGCTAGCACAAGCAAGGCAGATACCTTAAACCTGCATCACCACTCCGGCCCCTCTCATATACCTTTTCTTTTCTTTTTTCTTTTTCTTTTTTTGTATTATTTTTGTTGTTGTTGTTTTGGGGCCACACTCATTGACGCTCTGGTGGGTTACTCCTGGCTATGCACTCAGAAATCACTCCTGGCTTGGGGTGACCATATGGGACACTAGGTGATTGAACTACTGACCGTCGTAGGCTAGCACTTGCAAGGCAATGCCTTACCTCTAGTGCCACCGCTTCAGCACCTCATGTACCTTTTTAAATGAAATTACAAATTCATGATCAAAATTTTTCTAGATATATGATTATGAAGAAAGAGAAGAGTTAAATTTGACTCTCCTTTTATTTAATAACATTAGTTTTGTTAGTTTTTAACAATAAAGTAAGACTAGGTTGCCATAATCTAGGGGTAGAATTTTCTATGGTATTTTAGGGGATTTGGTTGGACATCACATGGGGTCAAATCATTCTAAAATTTTCCAAGAAATTTTTTTATTAATAACAAAAGATCCAGAGTCTGCATCAATAATGCAGAAAAAACTGTCTTATAAAACATAGTTTTAGCCTTTAGATAGATTGTATTATTTACTTTTATAAACCAAAATTATAATTTTTGGCTCACAAGATTTTAAATAATATAATATAAATCTTAGTTTTATGTCAATAGAGGGGTTTAAAATTATTCAGTAAAGTATTATGTTTAATAACAAGTATGGTTATTTTTCTATTACAATAAGGTCAACTTTTGAAAGCATGCAAATTGTGATAGATTTTCTATGTCCAATAACTTATTTTCTATTTTCCTATATGATTTAATTTTTAATTTATTTAAAACATTATTTGACTTTTTTTTCCATTTTTCGTTTTGGGCCTCACTCAGAAATGCTCATGGGTGAATCTGGCTTCACACTGAAGAAATACTACTGGCTTTGCTCAGGGCAACATATGGGATGCTAAATATCAAATCCAGTTCAGCCAAATGAAACACAAGCAACCTGCCCACTCTACTATTTTTAATTATAATAATATTTATATTTAAGCACCATGATTTGTTTTGGTTACAGTCATAAAAAGTACACCCCTCTTCACCAGTGCAGCCTTCCCACCACCAATGCCCCCAAATCACTTCTTCTCCACCCCTACCTATCTTCATGATTGGCATTCTATTCATCTCACTCACTATAATTGTTATGATTGTTGTTCATATAATTATTTCTCTACCTGCACTCAATCATCTTTATGGTAAGTTTCATATCTTGGGCTAGACCTTTTAGCACTCATCTCTATGTCTTTGTATCTTATTACCTTACTCTCTTTTATTTTTCTTAAATCCCAGAAATGAGTGAGACTATTCTGCTTCTACCTCTCTTCCCCTGCTTAGTTCACTCAGGACAATTTCCATGTCCATCTATGTACAGGAAAATTTCATGCATTCATTTTTCCGGAGAGCTGCATAGTATTTCATTGTGTATATGTACTACAGTTTTTTTAACCACTCATCTGTTGTCAGGCCTCTAGGTTGTTTACAGATTCTTTTTGTTTTGTTTTGTTTTGGCCACACCCTGTGACTCTGTGGGGTTACTCCTTTCTATGCGCTCAGAAATTGCTCCTAGCTTGGGGGACCATATAGGACACCTGGGGCCTATTCAAATTCAGCCTCCTGCAAGGCAAACACCCTACCACTGCACCATGGCTCAGGCCCCTGTTTACAGATTCTTACTAATGTAAATAGTGATGCAGATAATACAGACATGCAGAGGGAATTTTATTTATTTATTTATTTATTTATTTATTTATTTATTTATTTTTGTGTTCCTAAGTTACATCCCTAGAAGTGGTATTGCTAGATTTCTTTTTTAGGTTTCTTTTTATGAATATCCATATTGCTTTCCAGAAAGGCTGGACAAGACAACATTTCTACCAGCAGTGAATAAAAGTTTCTTTCCATCTACATCTCCGCCAGCACTGATTGTTCTTTATTTTGTTATGTGTGCCAATCTCTGTGGTGTGAGATGTTACCTCATTGATGTTTTTATTTGCATCTCCGTGATGATTAGTGATGTGGAACATGTTTTTTCATATCTATTTTGGTCATCTGTATTTCTTCCTTGAGGAAGTATCTGTTCATTTCTTCTTCCCATTTTTGATGTGTTCAGATATTTCTTTCTGTTACGTTCTGTCAGTATCTTTTATATTAGACACTAGCCGCTTTTCTGATGGGTATTGGGTGAATATTTTCTCCCATTCTGTGGGTAGATTTTGTGTACTAATCACATTTACTTTTGAGGTGCAGAAGCTTCTTAGCTTAATGTAGTTTCACATTTTTTGCTTCTATATCTTCACTTCCACTAGTTTGGACAGTGGTGTTTACTCCTTACAGATACATTAAGTCTTTTTTATCATGGGTGTCTTACCTATAGTTTCTACTATATACCTAAACTGGGTCTGATATCAAGGTCTGTAATCCATTTGGATTTGATCTTTTTGCATGGTGTTAGAAGGAGAACTAAGTTTTATTTATTGTATATGGCTGACAAGTTGTCCCAACACTACTTGTTGAAGAGGATTTACTTTCCCCATTTTGTGTTTCTTGCAACTTTTTCATTGATTCATTGATTGTATGTCTGCGGAACATCTACTGAATACTCAAGTCTATAGCATTTACCTGAGGGTCTGTCTTTATTCCAATACCATGCTGTTCTAATGACTATTTCTTTAAAATAGAATTTTAAGTTGGAGAACATGATACTTCCCATCTTTCCTATCCTAAGGGTTTCTTTAGCTATTCGATGATGTTTATTCTAATTAAATCTCATGAGTGTTTAATTCACTTCTTTGAAGAATGTCATGGGTATCCTTAGAAGAATTGCATTAAATCTTTACAATGTTTTGGGGAGTATTGTTATTTCAATGTTGTTAATCCTCCCAATCTATGTACAGTGAATGTGTCTCAAATATTTTGTATCCTCTTTTATTACTTCATAGTTTTTTGTGTGTCCTTTGTATCTTTACTTAACCGACTCCAAGGTATTTTAGATCCTGTGGCACTTGTTATTTTTGTTTGTTTTTGGAGCCACATCCAGCAGTGCTCAGGGATTACTCCTGGCTCTGCATTCAGATATCACTCCTGGCAGAAATAGGGGACCACATGGGATGCTGGGAATCAGATCGGAGTCAGTCCCAGGTCTGCTGCATACATGGAAAATTCCGTGCTTGTGTGCTATCTCTCTGGCCCTTGTGGCACTTGTGAAAGGGGCTTTTTAATATCCATTTGTTCTCTATTTTTATGTGTATACGAAGGCCATTGACTTTTTTTGCAATTTTTTAGCCTGCTACATTGCTATATGGGTCTATTGTTTCTAGATTCTCTTCACTAGAGTCTTTAGTATTTTCTAAATATAGTATCATGTCATCTACAGTGAGAGCTTGACGTCTTTCTTTCCTATCTGTATGCCCTTGATATCTTTTTCTTGCCTAATTGCTATGGCAAGTACTCTCTATGTTAAATAGGAGCTATGAGGAGGCACAGCATTGTCTTATACAAGATTTTAGAGGAAAGGCTTTAGACACCTTTATTCTCTATGATAATTGTCATGGGATTTAGTGTCATCTTTGTGTAGGGATTTGGTGAGTCTGTTGATCTGTCTTGTTAAAGCAGACCTTTTAATTAATTAAATTTATTTATTTATTTATTTATTTATTTATTTATTTTGCTTTTAGGCCACACCCAGTGATGCACAGGGCTTACTCCTGACTATGCACTCAAAAATTGCTCCTGGCTTAGGGGACCATATAGAATGCCTGGGAACAAATTGAGGTCTGTAGTGGATTGGCCTTGTACAAGGCAAACACCATATCTCTGGCTATTGCTCTTGTCCCCTATTTGACTTTCTTAATAGACTGTTTTGTCCTGTTTAGATACAATTGGGTCTTTTTGAATATTAATACCCATCTTTTCTTACCATTTGACTAGTGAAAGAGCTGAAGAATACTGACACTTTTTTCTTTATGCACTTCCTTCCTACAGCTCTCATTTCTCCTTGATTTCCTACTTATATGATTACTTTAGTTTTTTTATGATCAGCTTTAAAGAAACACAAATTATGTATTTCCAAATATTTTATTCTAATTGATTCTTAAAAATAAAATTAAGACATTTCAATACATCATTATTTTCTTTTCTTATGTCACCTAATACTTTCTTCTAATTACTCAGGAACAATTCTATAAACATTTCTTAGATTGTATTTCATTTACCAGGGAAGATGTATGTCTAGAGAGGAGAATGATAATGTGTTTCTAAAAACCTATTTCAAATTGTGATAGTGTAGGAGCATTTGTGACACCCCATTAGCTCCTAAGCTGAACAATTCTCAGAACCTATTACTCTAAAGGGTACTTACAGGTTTATCATTAAAGGATATATTCCCTAAAAATTTGTGAATGTGTTGTCTATTCAAACATGGAAAAAACAGTCACCTATTTAACCCGCAAAATTGAATGGATTTCATCTGTGAAATCCCATAAATTTATCCCATAAATCTAGAAGAACATGAACTCTTTTATCATGACATAGTAAGGGTGACTAAATCATCACTTCCTCTTTAGTGAATTTATATCAATAAGCACAACCTTTACTTTTCTAATTCTGGTCACTATGAGAACTAAATTAGTTTGGAAGTGAATTTGACCAAGTAGCTTTGAAGATTTTAATTGTGTAGCAAATGCTGCTCTAATGAAGAAGAAATGTCCAACTTTCAGTTGATTCATTTATCTAGCAATGAATCAGAAAATCTTTGTCACAATGTGTAATCTGTATACCCATAGCAAAATATTCTTTTAATCTAGTCTTTTAGTAGTAAGATATATTTTAATACATATGACAGATAAGGAATAAAAACTAAATAAAACATCAGTCATTATTTCTCAAATTTAACTACTAAATTAAACACAAATTCTATCCAAAAGCTCTGCTTTATCAAAATATATTTTTAATTTATCTTACAAATAATAAGACATTTTAAGCAATAGTTTTTCTTAATGTAATTATATATGCCATGCCTCAATTTAGTAAAACAATCTGAAAAATGTGAAAATAGTAAATATTATTTAATCTAAGTAGAGCTCTACATTGTAGAAAAAATCATCTTTTTATTAATAATTTTTATTTTGACCAAAGTGGATTACAAATCATTCACAGTAGTATTTTAGGTACATAGTGACATTGAATCAAGGGCATTCCCACCACCAATGTTGTCATCCCTCACCTCTGTTCCCAGCCTGCACCTCCTTTGCCCCCCACAGGCTGCTAGTATAAGTGGTCCCTTCTGTATCTAGCTTGTAAATTGGGTATCATTCTGTTGTAGTTTGCTTTGGATTTGGTGTTTAAGTCTGATCATTTTTATCTCAGTGTTCATACAACTGTCTGATCTTGGTGCCCTCCATTATTTCCCCCTCAATTTGTGAGGCGGAACAAGATGGTTCTGTTTGAAGATAAGAAGAAAAAAAAGAAAAAGAAGAAGGGGGCAAAAATTTAAACAAACAAAAAATGCGAGGAGTCCTTCTAGAGACTATAGAAATCAGTTTAAGAAAAGAAAGGGGGGCCCGGAGAGATAGCACAGCGGCGTTTGCCTTGCAAGCAGCCGATCCAGGACCTAAGGTGGTTGGTTCGAATCCCAGTGTCCCATATGGTTCCCCATGCCTGCCAGGAGCTATTTCTGAGCAGACAGCCAGGAGTAACCCCTGAGCAACGCCGGGTGTGGCCCAAAAACCAAAAAAATAAAAAAATAAAATAAATAAATAAATAAATAAATAAAGTGAAAAGAAAAGAAAAGAAAGAAAAGAAAAGAAAAGAAAAGAAAGGGAAAAAGGAAAGAAAACATAAAAATAATACAAAGAAATCACCCCCCAATAAAAAACAAACAAGCAAACAAACAAAAAACCTGAAAAGCACCACAGTAATAAAGACAGAAATTAAACACTAACCATGGTCCTGAAATAAAGATGAATCAAAGCATAGGAAAAAAAAAAGGCCAAGAAAAGAAAAAATAAAAATAAAACAAGCAACAATAATTACAAAAAATATATAAAAATAAATTTAATTTGTGCTATTTTTTTTTGCATAGGCACAGTAAAACCAAGTCCACCAAAAATCATCTTTTTAAATTGTCTAGGATTAGATCTAAACATGAGTCCACAATCAATAAGAGAAAAAGCAAGGCCGGTGAGGTGTTTGCCTTGCAAGCGCTAGCCAAGGAAGGACTGTAGTTTGATCCCCTGGCATCCCATATGGTCCCCCCAAGCCAGGGGCAATTTCTGAGCGCTTAGCCAGGAGTAACCCTGGAGCATCAAACGGGTGTGGTCCAAAAAAACAAAATAAATAAATAAATAAATAAATAAATAAATGAGAAAAAGCAATTTAAAATACAACTTATGAAAAAAAAGTATCTGGGATCTATATATCTCTTATAAGCAGAATAAAAATTGTTTTTAACCCTCAGGGTTAATTACTACCAAGTTCATTACTGTCTCAACCATTTTCTGGCCCTTTTTAAACTATTTATATCTGATTTCTTATTCCATCCTCTACCTCGTTACCTTCTATTCATATAAACTCATCCTCCAAAATCTATGTCAATGTAATTTTCTAGTAAAATGTCTCTAGTTGTTTTAAGAAAATCAAATGAGTCACGTGGTTTGAAATATCCTGTTACCTTTTCAAAATATATTTATTTCTAGAATACTATAATCTTTACTCTTTTCTTTAGCTAATTTTCAAATATATTTGCTTATATTCTTTAGCATTTATATATCAGTAATCACATAAATTATTATTTTTATTTTTGGTTTTGGGACCACACCCAGTGACACTCAGGAGTTACTCCTGGCTATGAGCTCAGAAATTGCCCTGTTTGGGGGCACCATATGGGATGTCAGAGGATCGAACCATGGTTCATCCTAGCCTAGCGTGTGCAGGGCAGGTGCCTTACTGCTTGTGCCACTACTCTGGACTCACACAAATTATTTTTAATCTTTACATTTCATATAAATTATTTTAAATCTGCAATTTATCAGTTTGCTAAATTTATTTTGAAAATGCATTCATGTTTCTATTTAACTATTATATAAATATCTATATATTTTTCTTACTAATGTACATTGAGATTTTTTAAGCTACTACATTTTTTATTATTAGGGTGAATTAAGTGAACCAAAGTAAATCAACATTTATTATAATTTCCTTAAACAGCTGGGTTAAAATATAAACTAGAAATGATATTGCAGAGTTCAAGGTATGCTTGCACATCTCGATATTAACTGGATTTACCAAGTGACATTTTAGTGTAGAAAATTGATTTAAACACGCTCGAAGAATGTATGCCAGTTCATTTAATTCATAGTCCTGTCAGTGCTTGATTTGGCCTATTATTTACTTTACATTATTAAATTGCTAAACTAAACAATTTTGATACATTTTTAAGGTATGGTTTATACATCACTATATTTAGAAAATTTTCCAAGGCAATCAAAGACTAAATTAGTTGTTCTCTATTGTGCTTCCAGGTGAATCATTTCAGCACTTCAAAATGAATGAGAATGATCTGTTTTCTCTTTTCTACTATAGTCACTAGAAAACATTTTAAGGAATAGTATTTTATGTTGCCATCATCTTATCTCTAGTGCTATGATAAATATTTATTGAATTAATAGCTTTATATGATAGAAATCATACAATAATGTAAAAGAAGATTGGTATCTGCACAAAATAATTTTGTTTTAGCTATAAAGTAGTTGCAACAATAAAGAATACAGGGCAGTGGATTCAATTATAAAATAATTCCCATGTGAAAATATTTTATCTCAGACTAATATCTATGTATACATCTGTATCTAGATATAATAGAAATTACCAACTCAGGAAATGATCTAATATGTTTTTCATATCATTCTAGTATAAAAAGCCAAGTGACGTATTCATTTTTTGATAGAGGAAATAAGAATAGATCATAATACAACAGAGAACTTAGTTTTCAAATGTAAAAATGCATATTTATTTTTGTTTTCTTTCTATCCAATTTTAACATGTATGCTAATATAATTAGTTACCATAAGTACATTAACTGACATTATTAACAATGCTAGAACTGATGCTTGAAATGTAAGCAAGTTGTTTCCTAGAGGTCTTTGTGACAGTATTGGAAATCATATGAACTAGGATTGATTGTTTTGCTTGCTCTCATACAAAGTACTAATATTTTACTACTTTTTATTATTATATTTTTATTCTTTGATTTTTGGGGCTACACTCAGTGGTATTTAGGTCTTACTCTTGACTCTATAAACAGAAATCACTCCTGGCAGACTCGGGTGACCACGTGAGATGCTAGGGATAGAACCTGCTTGCACTTCAAACACTCTACCCAATGTGTTATTCTTTGACCCCATTATTTTAATACCTAATTTTAATACCTAACATATTCAATATACTAATTTATAGCTATATAAAATATATGATTTGACAATACAACCAAAATAAAGGTCTCAGTTTTATTAATTGAGACAGTGATCACTTTTATTTTAAGGTATAAACAGTCCTGTAATTTAGGAGTAAGAATAATAGTCTCAGAATTATACCCTAATTGAAAACTGGACACAATTAAATTAACTGTGCTAAAATTACATTTACACTTCAGAACAATATAGTTTGATGTAAAGCTCAGTAACGTTGAGACTGACTTCATAGATTGAGATTTACATAAAAATTCCTAACATTTTGAGATAAGAAATATCATTCTTTTCTTCTACTCAATATATAAAATAAATACTAGGGACTAAGACTATGTTATGTTAGTGTCTAAATGTTACCTCGTATTTATCAGATATTATGAGAAATATTTTAAACAACATATGCAGTGTATTGAAAGCACTTTTTAGTAATAGACTAGGAGGAGTAAGAAAGTACAGCAGATAGGGAGCTTTTTTTGCATGAATGTGACGCAGTATCCCATTTGCTCTCCTGAGCTCTCCACAATATATCCTTGAATACAGACCCCGTAAATAAGCTATGCTAACAAAAAATATGGCTTCAAAATTAAATAAAATTAAAACAAAATGTTAAACAGCATTTGATCAAAAAATATAGAGGAAAACAAGTCCATGAACTCAGCAAGTGTCAGTGTAGTTTTAAAACATTTGATTTAATTACATTCTTAAAAAAATATGTATGAGGAATTTGAGCTGTGGAGATGTAGAATTCATTTCACAAGATACAAGAATGTAAATGATGTATATTCACTATAGGATCTTATAACATTTTTACAAATGTTTTAATTTTTTATGTTTTATAAATGTTTTAATTTTTACAAATTAAAAGGATATTTCTTGATAGCTTTATTTTTACAAAGAGCTGAGAATGTTGATAGTTTCTCACATTATTATTTGTAATAATTAAGAAAATTGTTTTTAGTGATCATACTTAATAACTCACCATACATACTACTTTGTTTTCATTTTCTAAAAGAAGAAACCTACTGCTGCAAGTCAACATAATTTTTCAACTCCAATATGACTAATAATGATTTTCTGGCTTGTCTGCTTGTCTTGCAACTTGTATCACAATCTATACATTTCTATTCAACAAGAATCTGACTATGAATTATAGTATATGATACAATAAGATAAGGTATAATAAAATATTAATAGGCTTATTTTAGAGACTTCATTAAAGATAATAAAGAATAATACCAACTAATATATTTGTGATGCTTAGGAATAAAACATTATACATAAAGATATTCTATTGAAGATTAAAGAAAATACTCATGTTTAAAACTAAAACATTCTTCTTATGAAATAAAATATAATAAAGTATATGTACAAACATCAAAGTACTTGGTCAAACAGATGATATAGCAAAATGTCTTGGTTAAATAGTGTATTGGCAGTTGACATAGAAGGATTAATAAAGTACCAGTTTATTTGTGATGTGTGAGTTTATCCAAAGATTAAGTAAAAGATAACGTCTGACTTTGTGACATCAAATTCTGAATTCATTCACGCTGCACTCATCAGATCAGCATCAATAAGAAAGTTTATGTTAGTTCAGAGCATTCATCTATAATATTATGAAACTAACAAAGAATGTTATTTGTGCGGGGTGGAAGCTATAACTTAGCAATAAGGCTTTTGCTTTACACGCGGCCAAACCAGGACATCCCATAAGGTCCCTCGAGCCTGCAAGGAACTACTTCTGAGTGGAGACAGAAATAACCACGGAGCGCATTCGGGTGTGTCAAATAATAATAATAAATAATAATAATAATAGTGATTTGTGTAGAAGAAAGGAAGTTTTACCTGCGCAAGTTTGATTGGATTCATCTTCATTGTTTCCACAATCATTAGCTCCATCACAAAGCCATCTCTTGGGGATACAGCGATTATTCTTGCATTTAAACTGATCATCAGGACAGCTATGATTGACTTGGGCAAGAGTGTAGGATATAGAAAGGAGAGAAAGTGTAACAAATTACAATTAGAAAAAATAGTTTTAATCTAGAATCATTGAAAAGCTTTTTACATTTAGCAAAATAATATTACCCATAATTATTAGCCCATGCTTTATAAATTATAGTTTATAATATTAAAGGTGATATTTATATGAAAGTTATTTAGTTATTCAATTTTTTTCTTTTGTTTTTGGGCCACACCCGTTGACGCTCAGGGGTTACTTCTGGCTATGAGCTCAGAAGTCGCTCCTGGCTTGGGGAACCATATGGGAGGCCAGGGATCAAACCACAGTCCATCCTCAGCTAGCGCTGGCAAGGCAGACACCTTACCTCTAGCGCCACCACACTGGCTCCTAGTTATTCAAATTTTTATAAAATTAATCTTTTTATGTCTTCACTAAAACAATATTATTTCTAAAAGTGTTTCCTTATTTCATAACAAACAATAACTCAGCTTCAAAATATATGTTTAAAAACCTGAAAATTGAAATTAAATTTAAAGTGAATCATAGCATATATTTAAATTATTTGATCATGTATCAAAAATTTTTTTAGAAATACATATGTGGTATATGTATTTGTGGTATATGTATATGTGGTACATATACACAATGGAATATTATGCAGCTGTCAGGAGATGAAGTCATGAAATTTTCCTATACATGGATGTACATGGAATCTATTATGCTAAGTGAAATAAGTCAGAGAGAGAAAGAAAAATGCAGAATGGTCTCATTCATCTATGGGTTTTAAGAAAAATGAAAGACATTCTTGCAATAATAATTTTCAGACACAAAAGAGAGAAGGACTGGAAATTACAGCTCACCTCATGAAGCTCACCACAAACAGCGATGAGTTTAATTAGAAAAATAACTACATTTTGAACTATCTTAATATTGAGAATCTATGAGGAAAATAGAAAGCCTGTCTAGAGTACAGGCAGGAGTAGGGTGGGGAGGAGGGAGAATTGGGACATTGGTGATGGGAATGTTACACTGGTGATGGGTGGTGTTCTTTACATGACTGAAACCCAAACACAATCATGTATGTAATCAAGGTGCTTAAATGAAAAAAAAAAAAGAAATGCACTCCAAAAATGTTTAAAATATTAGATAGCCCTAAATGAATTTTTCTTTGTTTAATTAGTTTCTTAGAAGGAAATATATATTTATATATATATGTACATTATATATATAAAATTGTTGCTTAAAGATGACAGCTATACTGTTATTTAGAATTTTAAAGATAAAAATAGTATCATAAGTTTTCCACCATACAAAAAAAGTAAATAGACAATCTTAAGATGTGTCAAATTCAAGAGAGATGAGGGCTGGTAGGTGCAGCTCATGACATGAAGCTCACCACATAGAGTGATGAGTGCAGTTAGAGAAATAACTACACTGAGAACTATCATAACAATGTTAATGAATGAGGGAAGTAGAAAGCCTGTCTAGAGTACATGTATGGGTGAGGTGAGGAGGAGGGAAATCTGGGAAATTGGTGGTGGGAATCTTGCACTGCTGAAGGGGGGGTGTTCTTTACATGGCTGGAATCAAACAACGACAATCATATTTGTAATCACGGTGTTTAAATAAAGATAATTTAACAATTAAAAAAAAGATGTGTCAAATTCAGTTCTCAGCTGAATAGTTTTTCACAGTTAAGGATTTAACCTTCAATTTTGTTACCAACAAAGGCCCATCTTAAACTTTATCTTTGGTTGATATCTTTTCTGCTATCTGAAAACTAAATTTCATGCTTTACAGTTTGTGCAGCAAAACTTTTATATTCTTTATGAAGTAATTTTTTGTGCAAGGCAGTTACCTTTCAATGAATTAAATAAACTATGGTAATAGTTTAAGTACATAAAATTAGTTATTTTATCATGCTATTTCATAGAAAAAATTATGCATTTTTGCCATTTTATATAATACTGTTTTATAACATTTCTTAAAAGTAATGTTAATGGTAAAGTGGTTTTATCTTGTTTTTGAAAGGATATTTTATGCATATAAAACTGGGGGAATTTTGTTTTTTGATATTTCAGGTTGGTTAGTAATTTTATTTTTGGAACTTTAGCAAAATAGCTACATATGAGAATAAAAGCCATTTAAGAGGAACAACATTTTTATGTTTCAAGATTATACATAAAATATCTATGAAACTTTATCATGGTAGTTTATATTTTTAATTATTAATATAAATGGGAATTCAAAAAGGAATTGCAAATACTTCTCATAGTCTTCAGATATGGATGGAGAAGTTCAAGGGCAGAAAAGTAGAATAGTAATAGAATAAAGATTAATATTTATGAGTACTTCATCTGAAATAATCTACTAAATTAAATTATATAGTTTTAGAATATAAAGAGTGACACTTTAGTAATATAATTGCTCAAAGCTACTGTAGTATGTCTAGATATAACACATATGTTAAGGCACTACACAAGGTAGCCTTTCATGCAGTCCAATTATATTCAATCTTGACAACATATATATAGTCCCCTGAGTACCACCTGAGTGCAGAGTTAGAAGTAAACCCAGAACATAGCCATGCTATGATCCATAAACCAAAAGAACCATTTTTAAAAGTTACTGGAGAATATAGAGAAAACAGTTTTATGCCAGAAAGTAGCCAGGAATATTTACTGTTTCATAATAATAAGAATATAATTGTTCTTTGATTTGGAATTAACCATAAAGAAAATAAAAAGAACATAGCATCTTTAACTCCACTGGCCTCTACCGAAAGACAATTTTGTTGTTATTTACAAAAGACTTCCCTAGGGAAGTAACTATAAACTACAGTGAATTCTAAAAACTAAAAAGCGTGACTTAAAAGAGAAAAAAGGGACACGTTTTAGTGATATATTTATACTTCCAGTTCAAGGGCAAAATATATGTAGATGAATAATAGATGAGAAAAATGGAAATACAGGATATAAAAATGAAGTACTTTATATGTTTACCAAAAGGTTTTAGTATTTACCTATTCTTTATGTATTTGTTGTAGTAAAATAGGTTTAGTCTATGAATACTACATTGGAAGCTGTGTAGAAAGTGGCTTCTATTTAAGAGAGGAATAATGGTTGAAATGATAGCAAAAAAATTACTAAATAAAACTAGTATAAAAGCTTTTTTGGCAACAGAAAATTGAGCCGATATAGTGATATCAAAATTAATCATCCACGTGATAGATATATTAGTTACCAGCTGTGCTCCAGCTCCCAACAAGGAATTTCATACTAAAAGTTTTATATAAGTACAAGGTAACTAGATGAGTATGGGAAATAAATATCTTTAAGCTTTGCGAAGCTAATAGCATTGGGGCTGGAGTTATAGCAAAGTGGGTAGGTTTATGCCTTGCGTATGGCCACATGGGTTTAATATCCTGCATCCCATATAGTCCTCCTACCCTGCCAGAAGTGACTTCTGAGTGCAGAGCCAGTAGTAACCCCTGGAACCATGGGGTGTGGCCCCCAAACAAAATCAAACAAAATCGCACAATATAAACCTAAAGAATGATGACTGAATATTATGATGAATTTTTTGTTCTATTACTGTCTTTTGTGATTACAGAGGAAGCTTATTATAAAAAGCATTCATTAAAACCACGAATAAAGATTGCTAGTTAGAAGAAATAGAGTAATTAATCAAGTCAATATATATTAAAATCTAATAATGATATATATTATTAATTTAATGATACATATCCAAATATTATTTTTCCTATTCTAAACAAAACAATTTGTTTTTCTTTACTTAAAGTTAAAGAAATGTCTGACTGTAAAATAGTTCTTAATTAGTTCAATTATTTTAACATGGAAAATGTCATCACTAGAGAATAAAAAGTGTTTTCAAAATAATATTCATATAAAAGAGAAAACAATGGTTCATATGCTAAAAAAGACACACATTTTTACTTTTATCTATTAACTAACTCTAATAATATCTATTACCAAATGACTATTTTTATGTTTCTTAAGATATCTCCTTTCCATAAATGGGGCATTTCCATATTCCCTACCAGAAACTTAAAAAAAAGTCTTTTCCTGCGAGTGATATAAAGCTATATAAAGTCAAAGAGAAGAATCAGACTTTATTTTTAATTTTTTTTCTGTTTTGTGGCCACACCTGGCAGCTCGCAGGAGTTACTCCTGGCTGTGAACTCAGAAATCTCTTCTTGCAGGCTTAGGGCAACATATGGGATGCCACTTATTGAATCTGGGTGTGTCTGGGGTCGATGGCGTGCAAAGCAAACACCCTATTTCTATGCTATCGTTCCTGCCCCAAAAATCAAACTTTTAATTTTGATCTGAATGTACCCTATGTTTTTCCTGTAAAATAAATACCACATTTTTTTTCACCTATCATCTGTTGAGACAGCGAAGTTAGAACATACATAACGTACTTCCAATTCATGAATTTTCCTAGACTTCTTTAGTCCTCTGTTTCTAAAGAGTGAAGAGTGGATCAGGACCATTTGTAAGAATTTTTTTTTTTCCTTAGGAGGTTTAAATTGATTTTGTACATCTTTAAATTCAGAGATTCAAAGGACATTGGTGTTAGGTTGCTGAACAATACAAAATACTTCAGGAGAGCGGGGCTGGAGATATAGCACAGTAATAGGGCGTTTTTGCCTTGCACGCGGCTGATGAAGGACAGACCCGGGTTTGATTCTTGGCATCCCATCTGGTCCCCAGAGCCCAACAGGAGCGATTTCTGAGTGCAGAGCCAGGGGTAACACCTAAGCGCTGCTAGATGTGGTTCCCAAAAAGCCAACAAAAAAAAGTTCAGGAGATAAATTTTGAAAAATATCAAAATGATAATTCTAGAGTTAGGGAAGCAAGTGGATAAATAATGCGCAAATAAATAACTAAAAGACGGGGTGTAAGTGATAGCATAGTGGTAGGTGTATGCCTGGCACTGGAAGACCCTGGACAAACCCGGGTTCTATATGGTCCCCTGAACCTGCCAGGAGCGACTTCTGAATGCAGAGCCAGGAGTAAATTCTTACCGTGCCAGGTGTGGCCCCCCAAAACAAAACTAACTAACTAAATAAATATATAAATAAATAAAAGTTTAAAAAACTGCAAAAATGAAAATCCAATTTGCATTTTCTACTCAGAAGAATTAGGAAAATTGAGCATATATTTAAATTAAAACTTCAAAAGTATTATAAAAGAATTTGAAAAAAACTTACAACAATTTACTGAGTCCTCATCACTTCCATCTAGGCAGTCATCATCCCCATCACATTTCCAGCGAGCCTGTATACATCTTTTGTTTCTGCAGCGATATTCTCCATCTTTACATGTGTGAGGTAAAACTTCTTCAGGATTAACTGCGTTTGAAAAAGTTCAAGGAAAGTGAACAAAACTAGATATAGCTAGTTCATTAAAATATAAATTATATTTGAAGAAAATACTGATTTCTATAAGTTTATAGAAAATATGAAGCAGTATAGAGGTTAGAGTGATAGAATGAGAGTAGGGTGTTGCTTATGATGTAGAGTATCCAGTATTGATCTGTAGCATCCAATATTATCCTTTAAACATCTCTGAGTATGATCCCCCCAAAAAAACAGTTCCACAAAAAAGGAAATACAAAACATCTTAAAATTATCAAACAATATTATATTTCTAATTATTTCTTATAATTATTTAAATAAAATTTGATGTTTATTTTAAATTACTGTCACCAAAAACAATAATTTTAGTATTGACAATATGCCATCTTCATATTTGGCTTGTAGGTTTATTTTTTATTATTTTTAATTTTGATATGGTATTAAAACAAAAAAACAAGAAAACTATTACTCATATAAATATCATTGAAAGTCATATTTCTTTGCAGGTCATGTGGTAGTAAAATTACTGATATAGTTAAGTAAAAATGAAAGTATTAAGTTAATCAAAATTCTCATTTACATGGATTTCTTTAAGTTAACTTTTCTATACATATTCCAAATTTCCTAATCAATAAATTTAGATTACTGAAATTTATTCAGATAATCCAAGTGCTACAAGTTTTAACTATATTCATATGCATAGGAGGACAATAAAATATATTATTCTGGTCAGTGAAGTGATTTATTGTTTCATGGATTGAAAGATGGTTTGAATGTGTGTGTGTAGTTTGTGTATGGACGAATCTATGATATAACCTAGGGAATGCATAATTGAGAGGTATATTCTACCTCTGACTGCACCCCCAATCATGATTTTCTGTTGTTAATGGTTTTGAACTTTCCTTTCCTTAATGGCTGGATTGAGAAACAGAAAAACAGACATATCTGTATATATGTTGCATTTATATATATTTATGTATGTATGTATATATTGCATATATATGTTCTGCTTATTAAAACTAGGAATACTGAGGAAACGTGTAACCAGTGAGAAAGCATGTGTAGTACTCCCCAAATTCATATTTCTTTTTGCTGCAGAATAGAAGAAAAATGAGTCCTGAACCGTAACTGCAGAGGATCTGCTTCAGAGAGTATCACAGCATGTGGTTTTGCGTGGCTGTAAAATAAAACTGCCCAATCACTCAGCTACTTACTTAAGGTTCAAGCTGAAAATAATGAGTATAGTGACTAGCATTAAAGAAGAACAAAAGCAATCCTGTGTTTTTTTCTGTCCCCTTTCTCATGGATGCTGTGTTCTGAGAACTGATATTAATTTTTGTCTTGACATAATTTAACCAATATGAAAATGCAGAACAATAATTTCCCTAATCATAACATTCTGAAGAGAACTTGAAAGTATATTTTATAATGTATATATAAAAATAATACTTAATAGGAGACAACAAATAATCTAAGGATAAAAAATAGGGTACTCATTGAATCATTTATTCATAGCTTTTTATAATAGCAATTGGTCATGAGAATGAGAATTACCATGAAGTGGAAGTCAGCTGTACATAGACCATCTTGATGAGACAAGTTTGCTAAACTTTTCTATAATTTATCTTAATTTATGTTCAAATATGCTCCTTTGTATTCTAAGACATTTGAGGGTAGTATACCTTACTTTAAATCTTTACATAACTAGCTTCAAAATAGGAACTTAATGAAAACAAATATGATTTGATTCTACAATATCAATATTATTAACAGCATTTTGGCATATAAAAATAACATTCCAATCAGACCCAAACCTGATTTGGAATGTAGTAGCAAATCTCTTACAAGTAAAACTTAGCTTTAAGAGTCTCTAAGGCCTTTCTGTGGTTGATTTAAAACGAAAAATAGGTTTATTGTATGCTTTGAGCTTGAGGATTAAAAAAACAAAACATACAAAACTTTGACATTTTCTCTTCTGAGAATTTATAAATTAAAAACTGTTGGTCCATTAATGATCATTTGGTCAAATGTCACAACCCAAATTTTAAAGGAGCAATCATAAATACATAATAGTGAGATAATAGTTGTTTTTTAATAAAGTTTATAAAAATCTACCCAAAGAAATTCATATAATGTAAAGAAACAAATTTTCATTTATATTTTAAATATTATTTCACAGAGATAGCTGTATATTTGTATTTTTAATAATAAAAAATTAAAAAATATTCAAAAACCTATGGTGAAAACATCTAATTTAACTCTTCATGGTTGGCTATTCATAGTCAATTAAAACAATAATGCTAACCTCCTGAGAAAATCATATCACTTTTATGCTTACTGAGTATTATTCTCTTTCAATTTTATCAACATATACCAATATTATTTGTAAAAGTAGTTTAGTATTTTTATATCTGAAAAGATAAAATAAGAGAACATTTAAAATATTTTATATATTTATTAGGAATTCTCTTAAATAATTATCTAATAAGAAGTTTGTATTTTCTCTGACATTTATATTTATCTGGTAAACCTTTGTTCTGAAATTATTTTCAAGGGTATTTGTATAATAACCTTGAAAGACAAAGATAATGCTACATTCTATAATACAAGGAATTTTTTAATAACACTAGATAATAGCCAAAAATAGTTTCCTTTTAGAGAATAGGCTTTTATTATTTCCAGCACTCATAATACTAGAGTTCTTTTAAAATAAGACTTCTATGTGTCTATCCACAAGTAGGGTCTGCCATGTATATACCATCATTATAAAATAATCATAACATTATTTCCAAGCACATAAAGATAATTTTCTTGTCACCCAGATGTCTTAAACTAGAACATATTTATTTGTTTAATGAGTATTTTTGGTTGTTTTTGCATTTGAGGATCACAAAATTTCTTACTATGACTTTTTCTGATAAGAACCTAAAAGAAAACTGTAAGTTATATTTTCTCAGATACTTTTACCTAGATTTCCTTACAAAAATAGGTAGTGTGAGAAAAGATTGCTAAGGATTTTGAATTTTCTTTTAGATCATAGTAGAATAACCTTTAATTAGATAGAGTCGTCTTACTGACCAACCAACCTAAGTGGTACAGTATCTTATATGATTACCTATACACAGAGGACTATAAATATTCATCCAGCTAAGGTTTCTAAATTTTTTACAGCCCTAAACTTTTTATTACACATTATGGTGTATATATCCTAGAACATTAAAGCCTGTCACAGCCAAACAGATAAATGGCTCAGCCATACTGGAGTACTATTTTGAATAGAGAAATATATCTGGCATTCTAGAGGTTAAAGAAAGTCATAGATATCAGTGACATATAATTATGTCATACTATTTTCATATGACCAAGATTTTTCCAGTTTAAGAGCTTTCATAGGAGAAGGGCATCTTTTTAATGTTGAGTCTTTTTTCATACCACTAAAATGCATTTAAATTAATCCTGTTTAATTTTTTGGGGGGTACACACTTGGTGGTGCTCAGGGGTTACTCTTAATTCTTCACTCAGAAATCACTCCTGGTAGGCTCAGCAGACCATATGGATTCCAGGGATCAAATTCGGGTCTGTCCCGGGTATGCTACCTGCAAGGTAAATGCCTTACTATTTAAAGAGGACCCAATTCCCTTTTTTCATTAAGAGAAATTTTATTATACTATTTTTAAGATAGTAATTATATTTAGAGAAGGTACTAACATATAGTTTTGAAACTATGTTCACTCCCATTTATTAAAGTTGTATGTACTAATATCTCTCTGATAGCTTGGGGGTAAATAAAGGCAAATCAAGTAATAACTGGCCAATTAATTCTACATATGCTTGTGTAGGGTATTACATTATAAGTTGCTGTGCAATCACAGAACTCTCATTTGTAAGAGGAATTAACTATGACACTAAAATTCACAAGGACAGAAAAATCCAGTATACTTTCATTCTTGAGTTATGGCTCACATCATTGCATTAGAAGTCATTCTTCATTAACCAGTATGCTAATATTTTTATTAGATATGTATAATTGGTACATAAACATCTCTGTCAATTATTTTATGGCTGTTATAATGTAATGTAATATAAGAAACAAGTACAATGGAAAGCATGCTGGATAGCAGGTCAAGATATCTCAGTTTGCAGTACTGGGGCATACACACCCCTTCTCCATTTACACTGTCACAAACAGAGAAACTGAGATCACAATCAGCCCCTGGTTCAAGACTGATCACAATCAGTTTTGTAATTAAAATTCTGCATCTGCTCATTCAGGCCTACCAAAATAGTTCCTGATCATGCAATACCCTAGCTGACACGTCTTTGGATACCCTGACACCTCTTTTTAAACCCACTTTGGTTCAAAATAAAGGAGGCTCTGAAATATACTTCCCAGGTCTTGAGCCTGGGATATACTGTGTATGTAAAGTTACTGGCACTTTTGTGTTTGTGTTGTTTTGTTTTAAGTTTGGGGCCACATGTGATGATGCTGAGGGGATTACTGGATCTTCATCCATTGTCACAACTAATGGGATTCAGGGGACTAAACCTGGTAATCAAACCTGAGTTAGATACCTGCAAGGCATATACCAAACCCCAACCCACTGTACTATCACTCAGATGCTATACTGGCACTTTAACACTAAGGACTATCTTGTGTTCCTATTTATTTGTTAGATAAACCGTGAACTATGGACTGAATGTCATCCTCCCCACTTCTCCTCTCTACCTCACATATACCATTTGCTACTATTGATTTGATATTTTTCAGTAAGAATGTTCCAAAATAGGATAATGCTATCTCAATGGCTACAACATTTTTTTACTTTGTTTATAAGCTCAAATTTCAGCGTTAGACAAGGTATGTAACTAATTTATAAGACAGCAATATTCAAAGATATAATCAATTTTGGGAAGCTAGGTGGTACTCTGAGAATAGTTGTCCGTTTGAACAAGATGTTTACATTAGTCCTCCAGTGTTTTAATTTTATCATCTGCAAACAAGCATTATCCTTTTAAAATATTCACCACTGATTAACAGAAACTGGGATAATTTAATATCACACCCTTGGGCTGCTTCTGCTGCTGCTTTGCAGAACTTCCTGGTATAGCTGCCTTCTAGGCCTCCCGCCCTGGGGCTTACGAAATGAGTAAATGAAGAAAAAGTTAGCACAAATTGTGCTACCTAACAGGATGCCTGAGGAGGTTTGTTAAACTATGTTGCCAGTCTTGTTCCTGTTGACCTTTCAAGCATAAGTAAAGATCTAGGTTTAACTTTATGTTTAATAAGAACATTGAGTAATTGTAAATGTTTTAAAGGTAAATGCCTTCATGTTACACATTTCTTTCGGCAGGCCCACTCCCCTGTCTCTTTGTGGCTTGATATATAAGCTCTGTGAACTTTGCAATAAACGACTCTTGATCAGATTCTTGTCTTGAGTCCTGTCTGTTCCTCTCCCCAATTCTTTTACAGGTTAAGTCCTCTTCGTGACCCACGAATAACTGGCGACCCCCGCCCCTGCGGGCAGATTTGGGTGGTCGCAATTTAAGTAAATATTTTGAGATATAATAAATTGATATGGAGAAATGGCTGCAGGTGGGGGTTTCCAGGCAGAGTGCTGACTGCTCTACCTGCAGAATCTCCACCGGGCTGTGCTTCTTCTGAGGAACTGAGCACCGGAAGGGAGCCCTGTCCTACCCTTCTCTGTCTTTCCTGAACTCTGGAAGCTCTCCTCAGAGCCCTGGGAAGCGAACCCCAAAGAAACTACATTCGGGAGCTACCCAGCGAGCCAGTGAGTGAGTGAGAAATGGCTGCAGGTGGGGGTTTCCAGGCAGAGTGCTGACTGCTCTACCTGCAGAATCTCCACCGGGCTGTGCTTCTTCTGAGGAACTGAGCACCGGAAGGGAGCCCTGTCCTACCCTTCTCTGTCTTTCCTGAACTCTGGAAGCTCTCCTCAGAGCCCTGGGAAGCGAACCCCAAAGAAACTACATTCGGGAGCTACCCAGCGAGCCAGTGAGTGAGTGAGAAATGGCTGCAGGTGGGGGTTTCCAGGCAGAGTGCTGACTGCTCTACCTGCAGAATCTCCACCGGGCTGTGCTTCTTCTGAGGAACTGAGCACCGGAAGGGAGCCCTGTCCTACCCTTCTCTGTCTTTCCTGAACTCTGGAAGCTCTCCTCAGAGCCCTGGGAAGTGAACCCCAAAGAAACTACATTCGGGAGCTACCCAGCGAGCCAGTGAGTGAGTGAGAAATGGCTGCAGGTGGGGGTTTCCAGGCAGAGTGCTGACTGCTCTACCTGCAGAATCTCCACCGGGCTGTGCTTCTTCTGAGGAACTGAGCACCGGAAGGGAGCCCTGTCCTACCCTTCTCTGTCTTTCCTGAACTCTGGAAGCTCTCCTCAGAGCCCTGGGAAGCTAACTCCAAAGAAACTACATTCGGGAAGAGATAACAATGCTATCTGGGCAAAAGCCGGCTCCCTGTGTGTGACACCAGGCGGGGAAAATCCGCGAAAGTACACCGGCCCAGTGGGGCTCAACTGTGAAAGACTGTGAGTGTGACCTGTCTATGTCTGTCTACTGTCCTCTTGCGTGAAACTCTTGCGAGTGGGGCAAAAAGAGGCTCAGAGGAGCACGGCCGCTCCGCTTCGCTACGCGGCCGTGCACTCTTTCTAAGGAAAGAACTCCATTGCAACAAGAAGGAAAAATCACACTAAGACGGCGCTATATCACAGAAGCAAACATTTCTCTCTGGACTGTCTTCTCTGTTGCATGCTCGGGCCTAAGATTTGACCCAGTGTGAGGCTTCATCCACGGAGGACTCCCCTCCCTTAGAGGCAAGTCAGCCCATCCAGAAAGGGAGGAGCCAGAGGAGTGTGCTGCCTACATCATATAGACAATGAATACCACCACAACACGTAGAAAAACCCACAATACAAGTGTGACAATGGGGAAACAACGCAGGCCAGCATCAGACATAGAGAATGAAGATGACAATTCTGAGGACCAGATAATGACTGAACAACTAATCAACCTCTCAGATAAGGACTTTAGACTAGCAATATGGAAGGTGCTCAACAGACTCCAAGAAACCATGGATCGAGTTGAACAGAACACAAATAAGAACCAAGAAAATATGAAGGCAGAAATGACAAAACTCCAAACTGAAATAACATGTCAACTAACAGGACTGAAAAAGTCAGTAAACGAAGTGAATGACAAAATGGATAAGCTCTGGGACAGGGTATCAGAAGCTGAGAATAGACTTGGTGCTGTGAAAGATGAGATACATAACAATTCCATACAGCAGGAGAGATTGGACAAAAAACTTAAAGCAAATGAGCAGACAATGGAAAAATTAGTCAAAGAATGGGAACAGACGAAAATAGAAGTCTATGATAAGATCAACAGAAACAACTTAAGAATCATTGGAGTCCCAGAGACCCAGGAAGAAAATTTCCAGGAAGAATCAATGGTCAAGAACATCATTAAAGAGAAACTTCCAGAGCTAAAGAATATATGTGATCAAATCCTGCATGCCCGAAGAGTACCAACCAAAAGAGACCCCAGAAAAACCACCCCAAGACACATCCTAGTCACAATGACAAATCCCACAGATAGAGACAGAATTCTGAAAACAGCAAGATCAAAAGGGGAAATCATGTTCAAGCAAGCTTCCCTGAGATTTACAGCAGACCTGTCACCAGAAACACTCAATGCCAGAAAGCAGTGGTGGGATATTGTGACAAGACTGAATGAAATGAATGCTTCACCCAGAATACTATACCCAGCAAAACTCACTTTCCGGTTTGATGGAAGAATACATGGTTTCACAGACAAAAAACAGCTCAGAAACTTCACAGACACAAAACCAGTCTTAAGAGAAAAACTGAAAGACCTAATCTAAGACAAGACTACCCAAAAGACACACCAAATTTTGAAATAAAGATGGCGTTAAATCCCAGGACAATTCTTTCTCTCAACGTCAATGGACTAAATGCACCAGTTAAGAGACACAGAGTGGCTAAATGGATCAAAAAACTCAATCCAACCTTCTGCTGCCTACAAGAAACGCACCTGAATAGTCAGAACAAACATAGACTCAAAATAAAAGGCTGGAGAAAAATTATCCAAGCAAACAACACCCATAAAAAAGCTGGAGTGGCCATACTAATATCAGATAATGCAAACTTTATACTCAGGAAGGTTGTAAGGGACAAAGATGGACATTTTATATTAATCAAGGGGTACGTAGAGCAGGAAGAATTCACTCTCCTAAACATATATGCACCGAATGAGGGGCCAGCAAAATATTTAATACAACTGTTGACAAATCTGAAAAATAATATCAACAACAACACAATAATTGTGGGGGACCTTAACACGGCTTTGTCAACACTGGACAGGTCAACCAGACTGAAACCCAACAAGAATATACTAGACCTGAGGAGAGAAATGGAAGAAAGAGGCCTAGTGGATATATATAGGACACTCCATCCCCAGAAACCTGGATACACATTCTTCTCCAATGTACATGGGACATTCTCCAGGATAGACTACATGCTGGCACATAAAACATACCTCCATAAGATCAGGAGGATAGAAATTTTGCAGACTAACTTCGCTGACCACAAGGCTCTGAAATTATTTGTGAATTCTAAAGGGACTCAGAAGAAACACTTTAACACCTGGAAGTTAAACAGCCTCATGCTCAATAACCAGTGGGTCCGAGATGAAATCAAGGAGGAAATAAAAAGGTTCCTGGAAACAAATGACAATAAAGACACAAACTCTCAGAACTTATGGGACACAGCAAAAGCAGTACTGAGAGGAAAATTTATAGCTTTGCAAGCACACATCAGGAAGGAAGAAGGAGCTTACCTGAGTAGCTTAATGACACAGCTAATAGAACTAGAAAATGCTCAACAAAAGGACCCAAGAATAGGAAGACAGAAGGAAATAACAAAGCTGAGAGCAGAAATCAACGAAGTGGAAACTCAAAAAACAATCCGAAAGATCAACGAAAGCAAAAGTTGGTTCTTTGAAAAAATAAACAAGATTGATAGACCACTGGCAAACCTAACAAAGAAAGAGAGAGAGAGAAACTTGATAACTCGTATCAGGAATGAAAAAGGAGAGATCACTACTGATATGACAGAGATTCAAAGGGTAATCAGAAACTACTTTGAAAAACTCTACGCCACTAAAAATGAGAACCTGGAAGAAATGGATAAATTCTTGGACTCTTATAATCTTCCACGGTTGAAGGAAGAGGATGTAGCATATCTAAACACCCCCATCACCATTGATGAAATTAAAACAGTAATCAAATGTCTGCCGAAAAACAAAAGCCCAGGTCCAGATGGATTCACTAATGAATTCTATCAAACTTTCCAAGAGGAACTACTGCCAATCTTGGCAAGACTCTTTCATGAAATTGAACAAACAGAAACACTTCCAAATAGCTTTTATGAAGCCAACATCACCTTGATACCTAAACCAGACAGTGACGCTACCAAAAAAGAAAATTACAGACCAATATCACTGATGAATGCAGATGCAAAGATCCTCAACAAAATCCTGGCAAATAGGATTCAATGCCTCATTAAAAAGATCATCCACTACGATCAAATAGGTTTCATCCCAGGAATGCAAGGCTGGTTTAACATCCGTAAATCTATCAACATAATACACAACATCAATAACAAGAAAAATAAAAACCACATGATCATATCAATAGATGCAGAGAAAGCATTTGATAAGGTCCAACACCCATTCTTGATCAAAACTCTCAGCAAGATGGGAATGGAGGGAACCTTTCTCAATATAGTGAAGGCCATCTACCACAAGCCAGTGGCAAATATTATCCTCAATGGAGAAAAACTGAAAGCCTTCCCTCTAAATTCTGGCACAAGACAAGGCTGTCCTCTCTCACCACTCCTATTCAACATAGCACTGGAAGTACTTGCTATAGCGATCAGGCAAGAAAAGGATATCAAGGGAATCCAGATAGGAAAGGAAGAAGTCAATCTCTCACTGTTTGCAGATGACATGATACTCTATTTAGAAAACCCTAAAGACTCTATCAAAAAGCTTCTAGAAACAATAGACTCATATAGCAAGGTGGCAGGCTACAAAATTAACACACAAAAATCAATGGCCTTTCTATATACCAATAGTAATAAGGATGAAATGGACATTAAGAAAACAACCCCATTCACAATAGTGCCACAAAAACTCAAATATCTTGGAATCAACTTGACTAAATATGTGAAGGACCTATACAAAGAAAACTATAAAACTCTGCTCCAAGAAATAAGAGAGGACACACGGAAATGGAAACGCATACCCTGCTCATGGATTGGCAGGATTAACATCATCAAAATGTCAATACTCCCCAAGGCATTATACAGATTTAATGCCATCCCTCTAAAGATACCCATGACATTCTTCAAAGAAGTGGATCAGACACTTTTGAAATTCATTTGGAACAATAAACACCCTCGAATAGCTAAAGCAATCATTGGGAAAAAGAATATGGGAGGAATTACTTTCCCCAACTTTAAACTGTACTACAAAGCAACAGTTATCAAAACAGCATGGTATTGGAATAAGTATAGGTCCTCAGATCAGTGGAATAGGCTTGAATACTCAGAAAATGTTCCCCAGAGATACAACCATCTAATTTTTGATAAAGGAGCAGGAAATCCTAAATGGAGCAGGGAAAGCCTCTTCAACAAGTGGTGTTGGCACAATTGGATAGCCACTTGCAAAAAATTAAACTTAGACCCCCAGCTAACATCATGTACAAAGGTAAAATCCAAATGGATTAAAGACCTCGATATCAGCCCCAAAACCATAAGATATATAGAACAGCACATAGGCAAAACACTCCAGGACATTACAGGCATCTTCAAGGAGGAAACTGCACTCTCCAAGCAAGTGAAAGCAGAGATTAACAGATGGGAATATATTAAGCTGAGAAGCTTCTGCACCTCAAAGGAAATAGTGCCCAGGATATAAGAGCCACCCACTGAATGGGAGAAACTATTCACCCAATACCCATCAGATAAGGGGCTAATCTCCAAAATATACAAGGCACTGACAGAACTCTACAAGAAAAAAACATCTAACCCCATCAAAAAATGGGGAGAAGAAATGAACAGACACTTTGACAAAGAAGAAATACACATGGCCAAAAGACACATGAAAAAATGTTCCACATCACTAATCATCAGGGAGATGCAAATCAAAACAACGATGAGATACCACCTCACACCCCAGACAATGGCACACATCACAAAGAATGAGAATAAACAGTGTTGGCGGGGATGTGGAGAGAAAGGAACTCTTATCCACTGCTGGTGGGAATGCTGTCTAGTTCAACCTTTATGGAAAGCGATATGGAGATTCCTCCAAAAACTGGAAATCGAGCTCCCATACGATCCAGCTATACCACTCCTAGGAATATACCCTAGGAACACAAAAATACAATACAAAAACCCCTTCCTTACACCTATATTCATTGCAGCTCTATTTACCATAGCAAGACTCTGGAAACAACCAAGATGCCCTTCAACAGACGAATGGCTAAAGAAACTGTGGTACATATACACAATGGAATATTATGCAGCTGTCAGAGAGATGAAGTCATGAAATTTTCCTATACATGGATGTACATGGAATCTATTATGCTGAGTGAAATAAGTCAGAGAGAGAGAGAAAAACGCAGAATGGTCTCACTCATCTATGGGTTTTAAGAAAAATGAAAGACACCCTTGTAATAATAATTTTCAGACACAAAAGAGAAAAGAGTTGGAAGTTCCAGCTCACCTCAGGAAGCTCACCACAAAGAGTGATGAGTTTAGTTAGAGAAATAACTACATTTTGAACTGTCCTAATATTGAGAATGTACGAGGGAAATGTAGAGCCTGTTTAGGGTACAGGCAGGGGTTGGGTGGGGAGGAGGGAGATTTGGGACTTGGGTGATGGGAATGTTGCACTGGTGATGGGTGGTGTTCCTTTTATGACTGAAACCCAAACACAATCATGTATGTAATCAAGGTGTTTAAATAAAAAAAAATATGCAAAAAAAAAATAAATTGATATAATATATCAGTTGCTATATATTGTTTTTCTCAATTTTTTATTAAATATCATTCTTTTATGACTTTTAAAGGAATATAGGAAATTTCAAGCCATATAAAAATAAAGATTAAATTTTGAGGCATTTTTTATTTTTCTTTTGGTCCATACCTACCAGTTTTCAGGGCTCTTCCTTGCTTTGCATTGAGATATGACACCTGGCAAGATTAGGGGACCTTACAAGTTGCTTGAGATCAAACCCAGATTATCCACATGCAGGATAAACTCTGCATGCTGTGATTCTGCTCTGGCCCCATATTTTAAAAAATTTAAGTTAACATGCATGCTTGCATTTTTCTTATTCCTTTGATTTAATTTGGATTACCTCATCAGGTATACATATTAGATATTGTGATACTCAAAATGCAATTTCAGTAATTTCTACTAGATGCATAAGCATCTTATGTCCAAGTATTTATTTATTTATTTATTTATTTATTTATATATATATACTCCTAGAATCACTGTCATTAATATAGTGTTAGACATTCAATAAAAGCATCAGAAATATTGAGTAACTAATATACTTTTTATATTAATATCAACTTATGCATATTCATTGAGACTAATAAGGAATTCTTATTTTCTCTGTTTGTTTTTGTTTATTTTTGGCCACACTTGGTGATGCTCAGGGGTTACTCCTGGCTATGTGCTCAGAAATCGCTCCTAGCTTTGGGGGACCATATGGAATGCCGGGGATCAAACCGAGTTCTGACCTAGGTCAGTCATGTGCAAGGCAAATGCCCTACCGCTGTGCTATCTCTCCGGTCCCAGAACTCTTATTTTCTAATGAACAAAACAATGCAGAAAGTACTTCTCTCTGGAATTACCCATATTCAGCTTATGTTGCAAAAGTTCTATGACACTCAATGAAATAATGTTTATCTGTCTTCAGACAGATATGAACAGTACCATGAGTGTAACAAGGAAAGAAACTTACCAGTGCAAGTTGTTCCATTTTCATCCAAAAGTTGATTATCTGCACAAGCACATACTCGGCCTCCTGGGATAGCCAGGCACAGAGTACTACAGCCTCCATTATTCACTCGGCACATATTGTCCCCTGAGAAGGAGGAAAGCAAATGGATCAGAAAACTTATGCCATGACATTTAGCTAGTTGAAGTTCAAGTTATCTCTAGGAGATTGATGCAGGTAAAAAATATATGCACTAAAGAAATTCATAGGCTATGTTCATGAACATATAGAAAACGCCGTTGGAATATTCTAAGATAAATATCAGATAAAATAAGGCCAGAAATCTGATTTATTAAGGTGCATCTAAGTATAAATAAGATTTAGATTGTGGCCCAGCAAAGTAATACTGAAGGTAAGACGCTTTCCTTGCATCTGTCTAAGCTGGGATCAATCTGCCACATTATATGATTCCTTACCCCACCAGGAACGATCGCTAAATGAAAAGCTGATTAAATCTTGAACAACCCTAGGTGTTGCTCCCCCGCCCCCAAAATAACAATACAAAACATAAAAACGTTTTAGGGGTTAACTTTCTGATATCACTCATTTCTCCATACTGAGAAGTCAAGAAAAAAATAAGTTTACAAGCCTTTTATGTGTACCAAGTCAAAAAGCATTAAACACTGACGATGCAATAGACAGCGGAGATATGAGTTATTTTCCACATTTTCAAATAACATTTTGTTTGTATCAGAAAGTATTATTCCTATATTAAAAAGAACTTTTACTTGATCTTAAGCATAAAAAATAACTTATTATATTATTATTACTTATTATAGTAAATAATCTAACCCTAGTATATGTGCATTATGAACTTTGTATAAAGGAAGCTTAATATGCTAACTTGTTGCTTTTATATAAATATTATAAATGTTTGTACTTTTTAATTATGTTTATACACATAATTTTCATGTTTACATGAAAAATTTTGTGAGCTAATATAATTTTAATAAATAATATCACATATTTTATGTAAAATATTATTTATAAATCATAATTAATAAAGCAAAAACATTAAAATTGGAAGTAACTCCCCAAAACTGCAGATGTATTAATATATTAATTATTAATATATCATTAATGAATATTAATAAATATTAATAAATAAACAAAAATAAAAATGATCAGGCTGGAGAGATAGCACAGCAGTAAGCCATTTGCGTTGCACGCGGCAACCCTGGGATGTTCCTGGGTTTGTTTCCTGGCATCCTATAAGGTTCTTCAAGCCTGCCAGGAGAGAATTCTGAGTGCAGAACCTGGAATAAGCCCTGAGCTCCTATAGGAGAAGCCCAAAACCAAAAAAAAAAAAAAAATGAAAAAGAAAAAATATTTCATAGTGAAGTTAGGACTTAGAATAAATATATATATTTATCTAGCTAATAATGATAATTATCATAATTAATATTTCTAATAATATTTTCTTAAACGAAAAGTCATGTTCTGATGTTCTACTTATTTCTGTGTGATAAAATTAAACACACAGGACATATACACTAATAACAACAAAATCAAATTAATAATTAACTATTTTTGGAAACATTTTTAAAAATAAAATATACTTAAGGGCCCTGAGAGATAGCACAGTGACATTTTGCCTTGCAAGCAGCGGATCCAGGATCAAAGGTGGTTGGTTCAAATCTAGGTGTCCCATATGGTCCCCCGTGCCTGCCAGGAGCTATTTCTGAGCAGACAGCCAGGAGTAACCCCTGAGCAACGCTGGGTGTGGCCCAAAAACCAACCCCCCAAAAAATATATATAGATATATACTTAAAAAGTGAAATAACGGGGCCGGGCGGTGGCGCTGGAGGTAAGGTGCCTGCCTTGCCTGCGCTAGCCTAGGACGGACTGCGGTTCGATCCCCCGGTGTCCCATATGGTCCCCCAAGAAGCCAGGAGCAACTTCTGAGCGCATAGCCAGGAGTAACCCCTGAGCGTCACAGGGTGTGGCCCAAAAAACAAAACAAAACAACAACAACAAAAAAAGTGAAATAACTTGTAAAAGCAAGATCAAACCCTAGTCTCTAATTTTTTTCTACTTTTCACATATATATTTAAGAAGTAGAATTTTGAGCAATTTACAGTGTTTATACAGGTATGAGTTTAATAAATTAATGAACTGATAATTGATGGATAAACAAATACTTAACAAATATAGTGACAAGAATTGAACCCCAGCCAAAATAAATATATTATCCAATGCTATTTTTCAAATAACATTTTTATGTATGTATATATTAATATATATTAAATATCAATGATAATCAAACTCTTTTTATAACAAAGTATTTATCAATTTACAAAATAATTTTTGAAAATTTCTGCTAAATTGCATTTCAAGATATTTCTTTATCATTGTATTTTAATTTTACTAGAATAAAATAAAAACAAAATAAAACATTTTATAAGCTGATAATGACATTGTAATGCATCTAGTTTTGTAATTTACCTTTTTTTGTAAATGAGTTTTATTTCTATGGTTAGAAAATCTAAAGCAATAACACAAATTAATCCCACTGCTGCTTTCTTTATTTTATCTGATTTTTTAAAAATATAATGTAAAGAAGAAATGCCTTTGGGACTATTGACTTATAAGAATTTTGCCATAAATTATAAGCAATTTAAAAGTCTCTTAATCTAATATGGAATAATAAACCTTTGAGCATGGTCTCTTTTTTACTTTATAGAAAATAATGCTGATTATTTTTCAGAAAATAATCTAGACTTTATATTCATTTAAACATTAGAAGAAAGTGAGAAGTGTCATCTTCATTTTAATATTTAATATGTATGAATTTAATATGTAATTTAATATGATATGAATATGTCTATATGAGAAAACATAACTTTTTATTTTTCAAATTTAAAAGTTTAATTTTTAATTTTCTTTCTTTTTTTTTTTTTTTTTGGTTTTTCAGCCACACCCGTTTGATGCTCAGGGGTTACTCCTGGCTAAGCACTCAGAAATTGCCCCTGGCTTGGGGGGACCATATGGGACGCTGAGGGTTCGAACCGCGGTCCATCCTTGGATAGCGCTTGCAAGGCAGACACCTCTAATGCCACCTCACCGGCCCCAATTTTTAATTTTCTATTCATTGAAGAATTTGTTTACATTTGTTTTGAAGTCTGTGTATTTTTAAATTACCTAGCATCCATGTCTTCATAGATACTTTTAGACTATGCATAAGGCTATATTTTAAAGTTTCTATATATTATTGAAATATACAGTAATACTCCATGTAGCTTGAAAGAAAGGATAATATAAACTAAGAGATGCTAGCTTAAATCATTATTGTATGTATTAAAAGTGTAAAAATAGTAATTTTATATTAACAATTATAATTCAGAATGTTGATTTTTTTTTTTTTTTGTGGAGGGGCAAATTCTACAGCAATCAGGAGTTACTCCAGATTTGCACTCACAAATCACTCCTGGCAGGCTCAGAGGACCATGTAGTATATGCAAGATACAACCCAGGTATGTCCTCGGTTGGCCTCATGTGAGGCAAACACCCTGTTGCTGTGCTATCACTCAAGCCTGAGTTTTAGATCTTATTTAATTTTAACCATTTAATCTTTAAGAAACTGTGAGGCTATTTACAACATATTTAAATACAACAAATTATATGTTTATTAATGTTTAATTATATCTGGAGTTCAAAAGATGCTGAATAGGATTCTCACTGATACATCCTAGGAACACAAAAATGCAATACAAAAATCCCTTCCTCACACCTATATTCATTGCAACACTATTTACAATAGCCAGACTCTGGAAGCAACCAAGATGCCCTTCAACAGATGAATAGCTAAAGAAACTGTGGTATATATACAAAATGGAATATTATGCAGCCATCAGGAGAAATGGAGTCATGAAATTTTCCTATACATGGATGGACATGGAATCTATCCTGTTGAGTTAAATAAGTCAGAGGGAGAGAGATAGACACAGAATAGTCTCACTCATCTATGGGTTTTAAGAAAAATGAAAGGCATTATTGTAATAAGGTCCAGAGTTAAGGGATGGAAGGACTGGCTCACAATTTTAAGCTCACCACAAAGAGTGGTGAATGCTCTTCGGGAAATAACTACACTAACAGCTAGCATGACAATGTTAAAGAATAAGAGAAGTAGAATGCCTGTCATGAATACAGGCAAGGTTGGGGACAGGAGGGGTCATTGGTGGTGAAAATGTTGCACTGGTGAAGAGGGGTATTCTGTTTATGACTGAAACCCAACTACAAACATGCTTTTAATCATGGTGCTTAAATATTTATAATAAATTTTTTTAAGAAAGTTAACATGTTAAGATCATTTTATGTTGAAATTTTAATGTATTTTCTTATAATTTAGTTATTTGGATGAAAATGTAAGCTAAGATCTGATTATAAAGCACAGATATATTTATATCCTAAGTTAACCAATTTCAGTGTCTATTGAGTTTAAACAAGTTTTGATCAGGTTTTTTTCCCAGGTGGTATTGTGTGTTCACAGCATCATTATTCAATTATAGGTACACAGAGACTGGTTAGAATATCCTAATTGATTATTTTACCAAATTAAAAAAAAAATCAATTTGTTCAAGGTTATTTTTTTCTTTTTGTTTTTGTTTTTGGGCCACACTGGTGGTGCTGAGGGCATACTCCTGGTTCTGTGCTCAGAAATCGCTCCTGACAGGCTTTGGGTGCTGGGGATTGAACCCAGGTTTGTTCCAGATCTGCATTGTGCAAGGAAAACATCCTACCACTATGCTGTAACTCCAGCCTCTCAAAGACACTTTAAGTGAGATTGAATATTACCTTAAAGTTTATAAAGTACTTTTGAAAAAATACTTCAGAAAGAACAAAGGACAGTATTGGTCAGGTATTTGTTGAGATCATTGTTTATGAAACCATGCACAGTGTTATTACACATAGGTATACATTTCTAATAGTTTTCTCAGAGGCTTATATGTGGTTGGATATTACTGTAATATTTTTATTTGGATTTAAGAACCCAAGCTATAAAATACATGCATAAAAATGGCAGTGATATACAAAATTCTACTTAGTCATAGATATTTGTTTGCAGATATTGCTAGAACAGCAAACTACGTCAAAGTAAAATAAAAACCTGAATAACAAAAGAAGTTTATCAAAACAAACAATAAAACTTAAACTAAATTAGAGAAAATATTTGCACATCCTAAGTCTTTAAGGGGCTAAAACATCCAAAGAACTAATAAAACTGAACAACAGAAACCAAAAAAAAAAAAAAAAAAAAAAAGAAAGAAAGAAAAGAAAAGCCAGAGGCTCTGAATAGTTACTGAAAAGGTGTGAAGAAAATAATAAATATAAGTAAGAACTGGAAAATAGCAAACAGAAGAAAAAACTAGGCACCCTCCCTAACTTGCACTTCCTAAGAGAATTAAGCCAAGCCCTAAGCTTCTCTAAGTTCCTAAAGAAAGCTCCCGGCTAAGCACTCTAACTTCCCTAATTTACACTTTAATTAAGTGCCTTAATTTACACTTCATTCAAGCTCACTGGGAACCTTTCCACTTTTCCCTTTCCTCCACTCCCCCACTCCCTGGCTCCCCTTCCTTTCCCTGGGAACCTTTCCACTCCCCCACTCCCTAGCTCCCCTTCCTTTCCCTGGGAACCTTCCCACTCCCCCACTCCCTAACTCCCCTTCCTTTGAACTAACCACCACAATTCGCGGAAGACCCTCATTTTAAATTAGACATATGCCGTCAGGGGAAGGACAAAGATACGCACATGACCCCAGGGGCAAACACTGCCCCATCTGTTACACAGGGAAAACAAAATGCCTCTTTCCTGGGCTCTGACGCATAACTTCTTTTGTGGCGGGAGATAAGGAGAAATGCCTCCTTCCTGGCAGGTGTGTTCCCATGATATGTATAGACTTTTTACCCTATAAAAGCTTTGCTGAATGCTAAAGGGGGGCCGAATCTTCTCTACTCGGTCCTGAGTTATGAGATTCGGTCTCCAGCATGCTGAGATATTAAAATCCCTCGTGTTATTACAGCAAGTCTGGTCTTCGAGTCTCTTTGGGTACGCGCATATCCTGAGCCTGGAGCGGACTTCCCCTGCGGGGGAGTTCTTTCATTTGGGGGCTCGGCCGGGAGATTTGCGACCACCCAGAGACCCCAGACCCACTTGGAGGTGAGCTCTTGTGTCTGTGTCTGTGTCTACTTAGTCTGGGTTCGTTTGCTTCTGGCTGTACTTTTCTCTGAGGTTTGGCGCGATCGCAGTTTCGGCTTTACGGACGCTCAGCAAGTCTGAGGTTTCGTGGATAAAGACAGACGTGTCCGGGTGTCCACCGTCCGATCACCCTGGGAGACGTCCCGGGAGGAAGCGGGGACGACCAGGGACGCCTGGTGTACCCCCCTGGTCTGGAGAGTCGCGAGGAGAATAGCTTCCTCATTGAACTAGGCTGGCGGCGGAGGCCCCTGCCATCCGACTCTTTGAAGTGCCTTTGGGCAACGCGGGAACGGCGCTTGTTCTGGGTCATTTGTCTCTTGATTGTAACTTCTGTGTCAGTTTTCCTTGAAATTAGGACTAAGATGGGACAGACCGTGACGACTCCTTTGACTCTAACCCTTAACCACTGGACTGACGTAAAAGCTAGGGCTCACAATCTGTCTGTCGGGGTACGGAAGGGCCCCTGGCAGACCTTCTGCACCTCTGAATGGCCAACCTTTGGAGTCGGCTGGCCGCCAGAAGGTGTCTTTAACCTCTCTCTTATTTCCGCAGTAAGAAAGGTCATTTTTCAGTCTGAAGGGGGACACCCGGACCAAATACCCTACATTCTCGTCTGGCAGGACCTCGTCCAGAATCCACCAGTGTGGGTCAAGCCCTGGATATTTGGCCGCCCTGAGCCAACTTCCACTATAATGGCAGTAGCCTCAGACCCCGAGCCCAACTTGCCTGTTCCCCCCCCGACCTTCAGCTCCCCCGCCCCTCTACCCTGAGATAGACAATGATCTTCTTCTTGACTTCTCCCCCCCTCCGTACTCCCAACCTCAATCCTCTCCCCAGCCGGCACAACCTAACGTGCCACACGTCGCTGTGGGGCAACCCCCGGCGGCCGGTCCACGCGAACCGGGACCAGCAGGGGGAACCCGGAGCCGGAAGGGCCGCAGTCCAGAAACTGTTCGCCCCTCCGAGTCACGGTCTCTTGCCCTCCCCCTTCGGGCAATGGGGCCCCCGCCAGGAGATGACCAGCTTCCCCCTTTACAGTACTGGCCTTTTTCCTCGGCAGATCTATATAATTGAAAGACTATGCACCCCACCTTTTCAGATAATCCCTCTGCCCTGACGGGACTCCTCGAGTCTCTCATGTTTTCGCATCAGCCCACCTGGGACGACTGTCAACAACTGCTCCAGGTCCTCTTCACGACAGAGGAAAGAGAAAGAGTCCTCCTAGAAGCCAGGAAAAACGTCCCGGGGGCCGATGGGACTCCCACTAATCTCCCTAACCTCATAGATGAAGGGTTTCCACTGACCAGGCCAACCTGGGACTTCAATACCGCAGAAGGTAGGGAGCGCCTCACCGTCTACCGCCGGGCTCTCATTGCTGGTCTAAGAGGGGCTGCAAGACGCCCCACGAATCTGGCTAAGGTAAGAGAGGTTGTCCAAGGTCCAGTTGAACCGCCCTCGGTTTTCCTGGAACGCCTAATGGAAGCTTATAGGAGGTACACTCCTTTTGATCCAGCTTCAGAGGGACAACAGGCGGCCATAGCAATGGCCTTTATTGGGCAGTCAGCCACAGATATAAAATGTAAGCTACAGAGGCTAGAGGGACTTCAAGATTATTCATTGCGAGACTTAGTGAAGGAGGCAGAGAAAGTGTTCCACAAGAGAGAAACAGAGGAGGAGAAAAAGGAAAGAGAAAAGAAAGAGATAGAGGACAGAGAGAACCGGCGTGATCGCCGACAAGAGAGAAATTTAACTAGAATTTTGGCTGCAGTAGTAGGGGATAGTATAGCAGAAAAAGAAAGAAGCAGGCAGACAGGGCACCTGGGCGACAGGGCAAGAAGAACCCCGAGAGGACAAGATCGTCCATTCGATAGAGATCAGTGTGCCCATTGTAAAGAAAAAGGACTTGACCGTCCACTCGAAAAAGATCAGTGTGCCCATTGTAAAGAAAAAGGACACTGGGCAAGGGAGTGCCCGAAAAAGCAACTCAGGAGGAACAAGGTCCTGGCTCTCGATGATTAGGGGGGACGGGGCTCGGTCCCCCTCCCCGAGCCCAGGGTAATGCTTCCAGTAGAGGGGACTCCCATCAACTTCCTGGTGGACACGGGAGCTGAACATTCGGTATTGACCAGGCCCCTAGGAAAATTAGGAACAAAAGAAACCATGGTTGTGGGGGCCACGGGCAGCAAATTCTACCATTGGACTACAAAAAGAAAATTGGACGTTGGGAGGGGCCGAGTAACTCACTCCTTCCTGGTCATCCCTGAGTGCCCTGCGCCCCTCCTGGGAAGAAATTTGCTGACCAAATTAAAGGCACAAATTCAGTTTACCCCTGAGGGACCTGAAGTAACTTTGGGGGAAGCTCCTGTGACTTGTCTGGTAGTCGGACTTGAGGAGGAATACCGCCTCCATGAAACAAAGCCTGGAGAAGTAGTTGCTTCAGAATGGCTTACCCAATTCCCTGAGGTCTGGGCTGAACAGGCAGGAATTGGCAAGGCTAAACAAGTACCCCCGATAGTGGTAGAGCTGAAGGCGCATGCCTCACCTATCTCGGTGAGACAATATCCCATGAGTAAAGAAGCAAAGGAAGGCATCCGTCCCCACATCCAGAGGCTGATACAGCAAGGAGTTCTAGTACCCTGCCGATCTCCCTGGAACACGCCTTTGCTGCCGGTGAAGAAACCTGGCACTGGGGACTACCGACCAGTACAAGACTTAAGGGAGGTTAATAAAAGGGCCCAGGATTTGCATCCCACTGTGCCTAACCCTTACAATCTACTGAGTTCCCTCCCACCGGAGCGGGTTTGGTACACAGTGCTAGATTTAAAAGACGCTTTTTTCTGTCTCCAATTACACCCCAGCAGCCAACTGATGTTTGCTTTTGAGTGGAGAGATCCGGAAGGGGGACACACTGGACAACTGACATGGACTAGATTGCCCCAGGGTTTTAAAAACTCCCCCACACTATTCGACGAGGCACTCCATAGGGACCTGGCCCCCTTCAGGGCTCGGAACCCCCAAGTCTCCCTTCTTCAGTATGTTGATGACCTCCTGCTGGCAGCATCCACCAAGGAAGCGTGTGAAGAAGGAACCAGAGAACTCCTAAAAGAATTGGGTGAGTTAGGGTACCGGGTGTCGGCCAAGAAAGCTCAGTTGTGCCGCAACGAAGTAACATACCTGGGGTATGTCCTGAAAGACGGCAAGAGGTGGCTCACAGAAGCCAGAAAAAAGACAGTAGTTACCATTCCTGTCCCCAAGACTCCACGGCAGGTACGGGAATTTCTGGGGACAGCCGGTTTCTGTAGACTTTGGATACCTGGGTTTGCCTCCCTAGCCGCTCCCCTGTATCCACTTACACGGGATCAAGCTCCCTTTGCTTGGACACAGGAGTGTCAAGAAGCCTTTGAAAAAATTAAAACTGCTCTACTCACAGCACCAGCCCTGGCCCTGCCGGATCTAACCAAACCTTTTACCCTGTATGTGGACGAACGTGCGGGAGTGGCTCGGGGAGTGCTAACCCAAGCCCTGGGACCTTGGAAAAGACCAGTAGCCTACTTGTCAAAAAAACTCGACCCAGTGGCAAGCGGCTGGCCGTCATGTCTGAGGGTAATCGCAGCGGTGGCTCTCCTGGTAAAAGACGCTGACAAACTTACTCTGGGCCAGCATGTAGTTATAGTCGCTCCCCATGCATTAGAAAGTATAGTCAGGCAGCCTCCTGACCGTTGGTTGACCAACGCCCGAATAACTCACTACCAAAGTCTCTTGCTAAACGACCGTATAACGTTCGGACCGCCTGCTATTCTTAACCCCGCCTCCCTGCTCCCGGAGACAGACGGATCCCAGCCGGTACACTCATGCACAGACATTTTAGCTGAGGAAACTGGAACCCGGAGAGACCTGACAGATCTGCCCTGGCATGGGGCGCCGAATTGGTACACAGATGGTAGTAGCTTCATCATGGATGGAAAAAGAAAAGCCGGAGCAGCCATAGTGGATGGGAAGCAAGTAATATGGGCCAGCAGCCTTCCTGAGGGGACTTCGGCACAAAAAGCTGAATTACAAGCTTTGACAAAAGCCCTTGAGCTGGCAGAAGGAAAAGTTATTAACATCTACACCGACAGCAGATACGCGTTTTCCACCGCTCACATTCACAGCGCGATCTACAAACAAAGAGGACTCCTCACGGCTGCAGGAAAGGAAATTAAGAACAAGGAAGAAATCCTTGCTCTCTTGGAAGCCATACACCTGCCGAAAAAGGTAGCTATTATTCATTGTCCTGGACATCAAAAAGGAATGGACCCCGTGGCAGCAGGGAACAGAATGGCAGATCACACTGCTAAGAAAGCCGCACAAGGAACTGTCTCCTGTGCCTTATGTGAGCAACGAAAGAAACCCCAACCAAAAGAAGATAATTTCAGTCTAAACTACACACCAATAGACTGTGAGGAAATTGAACGCCTAAAGGAAAAAGGATTATCCAGCGGATTTGACTGCCATGGGATCGCAAAAACTAAAGACAACAAAATCATTTTGCCTCATAAAGAAGGTGAATACTATGTAAAGAGTATCCATCACCTAACACATTTAGGAAAAAAGAAATTGTGCGAACTAGTAAAAGCCTCCAATTATCACGTACTCCGACTACGAACTATAACAGAACAAGTAACCCAGTCCTGTAAAGCCTGTGTTCTAACAAATGCCCACCACCCGCTCGTAGAACCAGGAAAACGGCTGCGGGGAGACAGACCAGGAGTCTTCTGGGAAGTAGATTTCACAGAAATCGTTCCTGGTAGGTATGGCAATAAATATCTTCTAGTCTTCATAGACACCTTCTCCGGATGGGTTGAAGCTTTCCCCACAAAGTCTGAAACTGCCCAGGTGGTCACGAAAAAAATTCTGGAAGAAATTTTGCCCCGGTTCGGGATACCCAAGGTAATCGGCTCCGACAACGGGCCCGCGTTTGTCGCCCAGGTAAGTCAGGGACTGGCCAAACAGCTGGGGACCAATTGGAAATTGCATTGCGCTTATAGACCCCAGAGTTCAGGGCAGGTAGAGAGAATGAATAGAACTCTAAAAGAGACCCTCACTAAATTGGCTATTGAGACCGGCGGGAAGGACTGGTTGGGCCTCCTTCCCTTTGCGCTCCTCAGAGCCCGAAACACACCCGGACGTTTCGGGCTCACTCCCTATGAGATCCTTTTTGGGGAACCTCCCCCCTTGACCAGACCAGACGGAGTATTAGACCCCGCCTTAGATTCCCACTCACCCTCTGCTTTGTTTATCCACCTTAAGGCTCTAGAGGCTGTCCGCACCCAGATCTGGGACCAGATTAAAGAAGCCTATTCACCTGGGACTCCTGCGGTGCCACACGGGATCCAAGTCGGTGATCTGGTCCTTGTTAGACGTCATCGAGTGGGAACCCTCGAGCCCAGGTGGAAGGGACCCTACTTAGTACTGTTAACCACCCCAACAGCTGTGAAAGTAGACGGAATTGCTGCCTGGATCCACGCGTCACACACAAAGAAAGCTCCTGCTGAAAAGCTTAAGGATGAATGGAAAGTGGAAGCAACTGATAATCCTCTTAAACTTCGCCTGCGCCGTCGCCTCTGCCCAGAGCGGTAACCCCCACGCTCCTATGACACTGACCTGGGAAGTCATTTCCCAGGCTGGAGACACTGTGTGGAGCATTTCCAAGGTGGCCCCCCCGTATACTTGGTGGCCACCACTGCGCCCCGAGGTTTGCGCCCTCATTGCTGGTGTAGAGGCATGGGACATCCCGGAAGAGTCACCTGAAACGGTTCCCCAGGAAAAAGTCGTCTTTCAGAAACGAGCCCTCTCACAGGGAGTGTACACTAGGGGCCAGTACGTAGCCGACCTGCCAGGGTGCAGTTCCTTGGCAAAGCAGAGAAAGTTACGGCAGGCATCGTTCTATGTTTGCCCCAGGGAAAAACAGTCTAAGAGGGAAGGTCGCCGATGTGGGGGGATAGAAAGTTTCTTTTGTAAAGCATGGGGATGTGAAACCTCTGGCACTGCCTATTGGAACCCCTCTTCCAGCTGGGACCTCATTACAGTAGTTAGAGGTAGTAAAGGTGACACCCTAAACATCACTTTCACGCAGAAAGGGAGGGAGGAAAAAGGCGGCTGGATAAAAGGAAAACAGTGGGGCCTGAGATTTTACGTTTCTGGAACCGATCCGGGGTTCACATTCAAACTCAGACTGAAAATTCAAAATCCTCCCTCTCAGCCAATAGGGCCCAACCCCGTCCTAACGGACACCCAGCCTTTACCCAAGCCTAGGCCAACACTAGTCCCTGTTACTCCTGCTTCCTCACAGCCCCTAAACTCGGACCCAACAACCCAGACTCATGAATCTAAAGACGCCCCTGCCCCCCCAGGGATGGAAAACCGCCTTTTAAACTTAATAGAAGGAGCCTTCTTGGTACTCAACCGAACCAATTCTGATATCACCCAATCTTGCTGGCTCTGTTACGCCTCAAGCCCCCCCTACTATGAAGGAATTGCCCAAAATAGAACCTTTAACGAAAGCGAAAGTTCCTCTGTATGTGCCTGGGGAGGGAGCAGAAAGCTAACCTTAGCTGCCGTGTCTGGGCAGGGCCTCTGTTTAGGTACCGTTCCCCCTGATAGAAAGCACCTCTGCAGCTCAACCCTACAATCATCCTTTACACGGGGGCGATACCTCGTTCCCCCTCCAGACACGGTTTGGGCCTGTAACACGGGACTCACCCCATGCATCTCCACCAGCGTGTTCAACAATCTCCAGGATTACTGTATTTTAGTCCAGCTAGTCCCTAGACTCTTGTACCATGATAGCGAGTCTTTTGTGAATGAGTTTGACAGAAGAGCTCGCTGGAAAAGGGAACCTGTAACTATTACACTGGCAGTCCTTCTAGGCTTGGGGGTCGCAGCAGGAATTGGGACTGGGACCTCCGCCCTAGTCCAAATGCCCCACTACTATACTGAACTGCGTGCTGCAATGGATGCAGACTTAGAAATAATAGAGCAATCCATCACTAAGCTCGAAGAGTCTCTCACATCCCTATCAGAGGTAGTCCTCCAGAATAGAAGGGGTCTGGATATCTTGTTTTTAAAAGAAGGAGGAATGTGTGCAGCCTTGAAGGAAGAATGTTGTTTTTATGCAGACCACTCCGGAGTCGTCAGAGACTCCATGGCAAAGTTAAGAGAAAGATTAGACAAACGCAGACTGGAAAGGGATTCTCATCAGGGCTGGTTTGAGGGATGGTTTAACAGATCCCCTTGGTTTACAACTCTTATCTCCACTCTAACAGGACCCCTAATAATCCTATTCTTCCTGCTTACTTTCGGTCCCTGCATTTTAAATAAGTTAGTTAGTTTTGTGAAACAAAGAATAAATACAGTCCATGTAATGGTTCTCAAACAGCAATATCAGCAGAATGAAGGGATGCTCTAAGATTAGAGCTATGTGCAAAAAAAAAAAAGTGGGGGATGAAAAGGTGTGAAGAAAATAATAAATATAAGTAAGAACTGGAAAATAGCAAACAGAAGAAAAAACTAGGCACCCTCCCTAACTTGCACTTCCTAAGAGAATTAAGCCAAGCCCTAAGCTTCTCTAAGTTCCTAAAGAAAGCTCCCGGCTAAGCACTCTAACTTCCCTAATTTACACTTTAATTAAGTGCCTTAATTTACACTTCATTCAAGCTCACTGGGAACCTTTCCACTTTTCCCTTTCCTCCACTCCCCCACTCCCTGGCTCCCCTTCCTTTCCCTGGGAACCTTTCCACTCCCCCACTCCCTAGCTCCCCTTCCTTTCCCTGGGAACCTTCCCACTCCCCCACTCCCTAACTCCCCTTCCTTTGAACTAACCACCACAATTCGCGGAAGACCCTCATTTTAAATTAGACATATGCCGTCAGGGGAAGGACAAAGATACGCACATGACCCCAGGGGCAAACACTGCCCCATCTGTTACACAGGGAAAACAAAATGCCTCTTTCCTGGGCTCTGACGCATAACTTCTTTTGTGGCGGGAGATAAGGAGAAATGCCTCCTTCCTGGCAGGTGTGTTCCCATGATATGTATAGACTTTTTACCCTATAAAAGCTTTGCTGAATGCTAAAGGGGGGCCGAATCTTCTCTACTCGGTCCTGAGTTATGAGATTCGGTCTCCAGCATGCTGAGATATTAAAATCCCTCGTGTTATTACAGCAAGTCTGGTCTTCGAGTCTCTTTGGGTACGCGCATATCCTGAGCCTGGAGCGGACTTCCCCTGCGGGGGAGTTCTTTCAGTTACTACTTGAAAGAAGTCATACAGAATCTCTTAGTAATATGAAAAAAATCAATATTATCTTATTACTATTTAAATGCAAAAGAAAGCTACCAGAGGTCACTTCACTCCTTTGTGATTGGCTATTATCTAAATGATAAGAAAAATATGTGCTAGAGAGCATGTAAGGAAAGAAAATCTTGATAGAGTTAGTTAGAATGTAAATTGTTGCAGTCATAAAAAAAAATCAGTTTGCTATTTCAACAACAACAAAAACAAAATAAAATCTCACACAGATCAGTTATCCTTCATCTGAAGATTTACATGAAACACGTACAATTTTAAAATGGATGCATATACACCCATGTTTACTGCAAAATCATTTTAAAGAGTTAAGAGATGAAACAACCCTATACATACAATTAGATTAGGAGTGTGTGTAATATAGCCATTATGTTTTATTAACCCCAGGCAAAAGAAAACAAAACAAAAAAGCACAATGCAGTGCTAATACACTATTTTAAAATAGGTAAAATCCTGCTGCTTACAATATTATAGAAAGTGTAATGCCTATTGAAATAAGTCATACATAGAAAGACAAGCAGTATTATTGTACTTATGTGGTATAAAAAACAGAGCTAACATAAAAAAATATTTGTAATTCTATAAGACCAATCAGTTGTTGCGTTTCTATTAGATGAGGGAAGATGACAAAAGGTAATCAATTATATACTGAAGGGGAAAATTTGAACTTTCATTGCCAATTTTTTAGAAGAGTTTGGGAAATCACTGTATAAATAAAATAATGCAAATATCCTAAATAATAAAGTTAGAGATGGTTACTATGTTGGTATAAAATGTTCTATTATAGAGAAAACTTCTTTAAAAGTACACCTACTCTGTATATGAAAATGGTAATTGTTAATTTTTACATTTTTATTAAATGCAAAGTGTTATTAGTTATAGATGATAAGCAGCTCAGAAAACAAGAGCACTAGCACTGATTTGGTTGGAGGTAAGAAAGTCCAAGATAGAGGCTCAAGTGACCAAATGATGTCCATCTTCAAAACCTCACTCTAACATCTTTGCAGAGTAAACCACCCTCACCATGACAGTAACAATAGGCAAGAGAGATAAACAAATTGGTCAGATCCTGATTGGAATTTTGATTTTAGAAAAGCTTTAATACTGAGTTCTTGTTCTCTCCTAAAATAAGACAAATATTTTACTTCATATTTATTTACCCTATTTCTAAAAGTATATGTACCCAAAAGTGGTGTAGAAAAGGCACAATTCTGTTTTAAACCTCACTTTCTAAATGGCTCTACTACTCTTTCTTAACTGTGTCCACACTGACTGTTATAATTACTTGGAATATATGGTCTTATCTAGAAACAAGAATGCTTAGTTTCTGTATATTTGTATTAGAATGAATATTATTCTTCAATGCAGCTATATTTTTGTTATTTATTTTATGACTTATTTTTTAATTTTTTTATCTATGGTGATCAAACTACTCTGTCAGCTGAGCCAGAATCTCACAGCTGGTGTCCATAACCAGGCTCTTCCAGAATTAAATATAGTATATGCCATGTTGATTTTTAACAATGCATACATGAAATTTATTTTGTTATTTCTAGATGATGATCAAAATGAGAAATGCTGTTGTGTATTTAATGAGAATTTACATTCAAACTTTCATACTTAGGGCTGAGAGCTAGGACAGTGGATTGAATACATGTCTTGCATACAGCTGTCCTCAGTTCTAAAAACCCACATATGTGATCCCTCAAGCTGTCCCAAGAGTGCTCTCTGAGTACAGATTCAGGAGCAGGCTCTGAGTACTACTGACTGTGACTCAATCTCAAGCACACACACACACACACACACACACACACACACACACACACACTATCTTTCTCTCACAGTCTATCTATATAATTTTATTTTATAGCTAAAACATCTTTAATAAATTCTTGTATATAAATTCTTACTAATATCAACACAATAGGTTAGTTATAAAATATTTTGTCATAAATTTATCAAAATGCCTGTTCACAAGAACCAGATATCTATATATCTATATCTATCTATCTATCTATCTATCTATCTATCTATCTATCTATCTATCTATCTATCTATCTATCTATCTGCTTTAAAGGGCTGGAGAACATGCAGAAACCACAGTTTTAATACCAGTTATATAAGCTCTCTGAAACATTAATGAGATACCCCAAAAGCTCATAGTGTGCAAAAAGCAGGTTCACACATGCCATGGAGTGTGTCTCTAGAAACAGAACCAAAATCAAAAATTAAAAAAAAAGAACAAAAATACAAAACAATTACAAAATACTAAAAAGAAAGTGAATATATAGATTCAAAATTTAAAAATTTGCCACAACTTTTTAAGGTTCTTTATTATCTGCATTCTGCATCATATAGATAGCATAATAAACATGAAGGATTCAAGTTCAATAATAAAATTATTTGGTGCCTGATTAATAGTATAATGAATAGAGCCTTTGTTTTGCACACAGTGGACTTGAGTTCTATCCCTTGCATTTCTTATGGTCTCTTGAGCTCACTAAAAGTAATCTTTGAGTAAAGAGCAAGCAGTAAGCCAAAGGCAATGAACCAAAAAAAATAATGACACTTCAAAAAATACAATTTTGATTGTATAATGTATTTTTTATAATTTCTCATAATACTAAACTTTTGCTCACTGCTGAAATACATAATCTTGAAAAGCTCTGTAGTTGTTTCTGCATTGTGAATATGCAGAACAAATACAGTGAACATGACATGAACAAAAGTAGAATATGTATAAAAATTTAAGCATTACCTAAATTTAAGACCTAGAGTTACACTGATTTGTCTGATATTGGAGTAACTGAATGCCATTTATCTGAAAATGAAAGCAATATCATCAAAGTAAACTGTTTGTTACTACTATATATATGTATGTATATAACTCAAGCAATTCTGTTTTTTAATACCTTGCTGCTTCCGTGGATCATATATCTGAAGGCCAAAGAGTGGTGGCCTTTCACGCCTCAGTAATGTCACTTCACTCGTTATCAAGTCTAGTTGAAAAATGGAACCATTCATATAGTCAGTCCAGAACACATAATTTCCATGATGTGACAGTCCAAAAGGATGGTTCAATTCTTTGCCACTGTAAACAATCTATAAAATATAAACATGTTGTTAAAAAATATCATTGACCTTTAGGAAAATCTCTGTAGAGAAAATAATAGTCAAGTAAATATGACAGATAATGCTAACAAATATATAACATAATTTTCTTACAGCATTTTTAAAAATAAATTTAAAATGAATTTCACAATTTGAGTATATTTTTCTCTTTTAAGTCACACTAAAGATTATTTAAATTTCATTTATTTGAAATATCTTACACACAAAATTTTAAATATAATCATGAAATCACTAAAATTATTTAATATTTATTGGATAATATATTCTCCTTCAGATCCAGGAGTGAAATTTGACCTGAGAAATTACTACCAATATATATATTTGAAATATTTTACAACCAATAATAGCCAAGAAATAAAGCATGGAATAATGATGTTGGGAGTGAAATACTCTATTATACTTAGACCAAAGCAAATTCAAGGAATCTAAATGACAGAAAATAAGATAAGTATTTTAATTTTGATCTGAAAAACATTTATTAATGATAAAATTATCTAAATATTTGTTGACTAAATTTATATTTATTTTATACAATTACATTATATGGTTTTTATTTTAGTTGTATTTTGTTCTTTAAAGCAATCATGTGGCAATTACTATTTTACTTGTAGTTGTAGTAGAATAAAGTATATCCCAAATAATAACATTTTCAATTTTATGATTAATTAAAATAATATCACATGTAATTAATTTGGGGATTTTTTTTTTTTGCTTTTGGACCACACCTGATTATGCTCTAGGGTTATCTTACTTCTGAAGTCAGGGATCATTTCTGGTGGTGCACAAAGAACCATATTGAATGGTAAGGATAGATCCTGAGAAAGACTTGTATAAGGCAAGTACTCTATCCACTGTACTATTATTCTTGCCTTCATTAAAATTTTTTGTACTGGGGCTGGAATGATAGCACAGTGGTAGGGAGTTTGCCTTGTACGTTGCCAACCCAGGTCAGACCCTTGTTTAATCTCTTACTTGCCAGGAGTGATTTCTGAGCACAGAGCCAGGAGTAATCCAAAGCACCATGTAATGTGGTCCATAAAACAAAAAAAAAATTGTACACACATTATTTATTAAAACCTGAATGAAATAATAGCACTAGAGATGAAATTATTTTATTTATATAATTCATCTTATAATTATGTCTTGAATACCTTTAGTAACTTTTTTGATATTTTTCAACTCCATGTAGGTTAAATTACACATCAGATAATTAATTATGAATCTTGTGTATATACAACATTTTTTAAGGAATCATAAATAATTTAGCATCTGTTAAGTAAATGACACTGGGTTAAATGCCAAGAATTTTAGTTACATGAGGAAAAATAATTAGGTAGAGTTAAATCCAATCAATTATTTAAACAGTATTAAATGACTTGTGAAACATTTATTTTCTAAACAGAATTAACAAAGCCTAGACTTGCCCATTCCAGCTGTCTTCTTTACCAAAGAAAGGGGGATTGTGGCAGTTTGCATTTTGATAGTTTATAATACTTGATTTCCCATTTTTTAACAGTTGTAGTTGTGCATTGGTATGATAAACAGAAAAATTTGGGAAAATTACTCAACTGTTTATGTGGAAAGCTCCATCTTCAGCCTTAATTCAATACATAGTCTTCTGCACAGTGAAGACTATCCATCAAATCAAGATGGATAAACTACAAGGTCATTCTTATCAACACAATCTCTGCTAGACAGTCAACTTCATCATTAATTTTACCAAAATTTAAAAATAATTTTGTAATAATAACGAATGATTCTAAATACTAAAAGAACCACGACAAAACTGGTGCATCTATCTGTACCCATGTTTTATGTTCAGTTAATTTGCTACGACTTCCAATGTCACAAATATTTTTTTTATTCAAATAAGAGGCAATAAATTACTTTTCCTTAATATATAGGTTAAATTTTAGCTGCAAGTATTAAAGATCTTTTAATAGTACTGAGTTGCTTGGCCATGGCAAACTCATCAATAATAGAAGAAAATTACACTTTAAAACAGCTCTAATATCCTCAGAGCTTCTTTTGAAAATCCCACAAATCCTGGCATACCACAGTGAGCTGGGCCTGGTCTCCTGGAGGCAAGTGCCAGCTGCACTACTTAATGTGCAGCCTCCTTTTGCCATCCCACAGAGACGACTGGCAGTCACCTCAGAGGGATAAAAATAAACTTGAAAGTATTTTTAACACAACACAACAAGGCTTTGTGAAAGAAGAAGCCTGTGGGGTAGTAACAGCAGTATTTGTCTTTTACCTTCCTGTGAGTTCCATTCAAAAACACTTTTTCAATATGATCATAATAAGCATCACACCAGTATAATGTGCTCATGTGAAAGTCCAGAGTTAAACCGTTTGGCCACAGCATCTTTGAAGTCACAAAAATCTGCCGATTGATCCCATCCATCCAGGCCTTCTCAATCCTTCCCACGCTGTCATCTATTTCATCTTCCTCCCAGTCTGTCCAGTACATCCAACTAAGATATTACAAACAAGAGAGTAAACACATATTACATTCACATATCAATGGACACATCCTTAGAGTCAGAAACTCCATAAAATCTAAAATAATTTTGCTTTGTTCTCCTGGTTAATGCATCTATGATTAAAAAATAAAAACAGAGCTGCAGACTATAAAGTTGTTCATTTTAACACTTTATAGGACACCCACAACCAGCTGCTGAGTTATAAGGGAAGTACAGATTTATTTAGGAGAACCAGTCCATTTTGACACTTAGTTTATCTACCACCAGCCCTAATGCACTTAATGGTCTCATTCATTAATTAAACTAATGGTTTAAAATGCCAATTTTCTTTGTGTTCATTCCAAGTCTGATAAATTATTTTTGGATAGAAGAATTTTTAATTCTTCCTCATTTATTCAGATAGGCGATTAAAAAGATTGACATGAGACTCACACAACACAGTTAATAATCTACTTCTAACTTTATTTAATGTCAGATGAAATATTATTTTTAAGACAGACAATTAGATTGCCTTTGTACTAAAGGACACAGGCATACTGAGATTGTTTGCCCAGGTCTAATTTGTCTTCTTGATGCAAATTATCTATGCTTTATTGCCGCTTATTATTACCCCAAAACCCACAGAAGATGATTTAGCTGCACATAAGTTTAATAACAGCAGGTTGACTGACCTTGAGATTTTGAGCTTTAATTTCTATCTCAAACAAAAGCATCTGCTTCTAGAAACAAATCTTTTGTGTAAGCTATAACAGTAGGAGTGGGGTCTCTGAGCTAATGTTCCAATTCCCTCATGAATAAGGTTAAAACCCTCCACATGTGTTGTTTTAGGGGCATGTGAAAGTTCCTAAGATATTAATTAAAGTGTATTTTTAAACCAGTCACCTCATATAAGACTTTATAAGGTGCCAAAGTTTTTCTAAGCAGCTGCCCCCTCAAGTTTTATTAGCTCCCTCATTCCCACATTTTGTGGATCCTAAAGAATTTATGAGTTTGTGTGTGGAACTCTGTAACCATGACTAAAAATCCTGTGCTCTAAATGGAAAGACTTGAAACAACAAAGAATGTGTTACAACAATCCTTCTTATCTCCATTTCATTTAAACTCGTTGTAAAATTCTTTTAGTGTCTATAATTATATTAATAGGCCTTTTTTAAACCCAATGAAGTATATTATTACTGGAAAGTTTTATTAAATCAAACGTAAATCTACTCATAAAAAACATCCTGCAAGTCCTTCAAGTATTATTGGTACAAATTAGGAAAAATGAGAGTAAGTATAATTGACAATTTTATTTATGTGAGAAATAACTATTTTTCATTTAATAAATCCACTGTTTAAGCTAAAATAATTTTAATTTCTATTGATATTTTCCTGAAATTTTGCATGGAAATATAGGTTCTAATTCAATAATTTAAGTTATGGTTGATGGATCTATAGTACAGTGTGTTGACTTTGTAAGTGGTTGATCTGAGTTCAATTTTTGCTATTCCATATAGCTTCTGAGCACTGTCAAGAGTGATACCTGAGTACATTGTAAATGTCCCCCAAACAAGCCCAACAGCAGCAACAAAATCAGCAACAGCAAAAAGAAACAACAATAATAAATTATGATTAGAGAGAATTGTGTCTTCCTTGTACATGTCCAACCTTGATATATCTCCTAGAATATAATATGGTTTCTTGAGTACTGCCAGGAATATATTCTGAGCATATAGACAGGTGTAACTAAGAGGACTGCCAGTTATTGTCCAAGCCTGCCCTACTTACAATATATATTTAAATAAATTATAAAATTATAGGATATAAGTGAGTTTATTTGATTATCAGTTTGAGTAATAATGGCACCATAATTGATTAGCAATATCTTGGAACTTATCAGACATATTATTTAAATAACTTCAGTATCAACCTAAACTTTTATTGCTATTCTGAATGCAATAGTCATTATTTTCCAAAGATAACTTTTGTTAGAAATAAGTATTTTATTCTGTTTTTGTTTGAATAGGTGTCCATTGCCATGAATTAAAGAATAAATTGAAAATAAGAAAAATGTTTCCTAGGACCAGAGTGATAGCACAGTGGTAAGGCGTTTGTCTTGCATGCATCCAACACAGGACGGACCTGGTTGGAATCCCAGGAGCAAAGATAGCCCCCAAGTCTGCCATGAATAACTACTGAGCGCAGAACCATGATTAAACCCTGAGCATCTCTGGGTGTGACCAAAAAATAAAGAAAAATAAAATGTTGTACTGAGAAAATTCCTCTGATGTAAGTAAAATAAATCCAAACTTTTAATCTGACATTAAAGCATTAAAGCATATTGAATATCTCAAGCTTTATGCTTTTATTAAGTTCTTCATGGTTCTCATGTTCTAACTTTAATGACTTATGATATCAACTCTTCTACTCCTAAATAATGAGTGACACACTTATGATGACTCCATAGCAAAAAGTCTGGGACCATGTCTAGGAAAATTTGGAAATTTGATTAATTATCTAAAACACAATATTAACTTAAAAATTCAGTAAATTTCTCGAGGGTGAATTTTCTGTTTTATCTCATCAGTAATAGGCAATTATGAAGGTGTGTGAGAGGAGCATTGACTAGATTACTGTCTTATAAACTGAACAACTATTTGAGCTACTAGTATTTAGTGATTTAAATGTCATGTATTCAATAATGATTTAATAAAAATATTTCTTTGCTGATTAAATAACTTGTAATAAAACTCAATAGGACAATGGTTATAAATAATCTATAAATAGTTAAAGTACATAAATATTATATGTTTGAAAATGTTTTTCTACACTTATCATATGCATTTTTTCTTATTTATGTTTTAACTGATGGTTTCTAAAATTACTCAGAGCCATTTCTGTTAATTAATTAATTGGGTTCAGTAGTGCTTCATTCCACCAGGGACAGCTCAGTGGTAAAGAGGAGACTATGTGGTATATGCATGTTAGACTGCCAGTTAGACTTGTCATCCATGTCTTCAATCTGTTTTAGTGAACATATAGTAATGGTATTTTTCAGGGGCTGGAGAGTAAGTGCATTGGAGATTACTTGCTTTGTGCACATCTGGCTAGGTTCATTCCCTGGCACCACATATTACATCCAGTAAAGAAGTATGCTGATTTATTGGGAAATATTCTCAACCCAAAAATCTAGGAACAGCAATGTGTCAATCTCAGTTTCTAAGAACCTCACATATCTCTGATACAATTAAGTATGTCTTTATTTTACCTTTATAAAAACTGCTTTTATATATTCCTCTCGTGGCACAGAAAATTAATTTTAAATTTTCCCTTCATATATATTTTCATAAAGAATACTGTTATTATGTGCTAGTCCTAAAAATAACATATCTCTTATACATTAAATATATGCATATGTTACATACCAAAGTGTTAGAAGAAAACAGCTGACAGAATGAAGATTAAAAGTAGAATTTAATTAAATACATTTGCTGAGGATCTCTCTAAGGATATATTATTTAAGCTGAAAATTAATTGGATAAAAAATAGCCATGGAAAATAAAATTAAAAGAAAAGTTTCTGATAAATGGTTTTGTAGAAGATCTTAAGTGGGCAAGATCTTGACTGTAAAGTAACTTAAGTAAGCTTGTATAACAAGGTTTATATTAATTTAATCAGTGGTAAATGATCAATAATTCAATTGAAATGGAATTCAGGACCTTGCCCAATTCTTGAGAGTCTTATTCTTTGTCTTTAATAAAGAAATTATATAAAAAAGTGAAGAAGTCATATTTATTTCTAAGTCATAAGTAAATGATATTTCTATTGAGAATGAATTAGATACCTATTTAACAGAATACATCTCTGTAAATACAAACTGAACTCAAACTAAGCTTTATCAATAACATTCAATTCTTTATAATTTAAATTGACTTATCTTCTGTTTTAGATATTTGAATCAGTTGCTTTATCAGGCTGCATAAAATGAAAAACAATGGTTTTATATGAACATAAAACTCAAACTTGCTAGAGACTTTAAAAAAAGAAGAGATTTTGGGTTGAAAAAGTTATTACTAAAAAGGAAAAAAAACATGGCAATCAGAATTTTTCAAAATTCTCTCTACTCTATAGGTGTTTTACATTTTGAATAAAAATTAGTATCCTTTGCAGGTAGTATTGAAGAGGACTGCTGAATTTTATGTTTATATATTTACAATCTCTAAATTTCATTCTAATTATTTTATTCTTTGACCTGCACATTTATGTCATCAACAAGAGCATTATAAAGACATTTTAACTGTTAGAAAAACATTTTATCTAAAAGAAAACAAATGTTATGCTATTTTAAGAAATAGTTGAAAATTTTTGCTTCAAGCATATTTTAGACAGTGTAAAATAAATATTTTCTCTAAGAAGTATGATTGCTTTGGTTTAAAGGTCAGGTAAATGACTTCATTTTAAAGTCCAGGAATGGAACAGATAATTATAAAATCTACACATAAAAGCACTGAAATTGCTTTGCAATTATGCTTCACAAAATAACACTCAATGAGTTCTTCCTCGATTTAAGTGTCATCCCTTGAAGAAGCATGCTGATTTTATTGGGAGATATTCTCAACCAAAATAAATCTAGGAATAGCAATGTGGCAACCTCAGTTTATACGAACTTCACGTCTCTGATTTAATTATTTCTTGTGTTTGTGTAGTGAGGTTTAAAAAAAGTATTTGTTTTGCGATATAGTAAGCTATGGTATGTAAGTTTGGATGGCAAATACACATAAAAACAATCCGATATTTAAAATACACAACTAGTACTATGGTTCTGTAATTATGCAAAAAATTTTACTTTTTGTATTTTTAAAACAGTTTATTCATATATTATTTATCATTTATTATTTACTCAATAAAAATCAAAGAAAACTATTTACCAACATTGAACAAAATAATATAAACATTGTATAAAATGGTAGCATTTACAAAGCACATTCCATATGATAACATCAAAACTTTTATGTTTAAAATTATGTCATTACTCATTTGTGGGATATATGAAAATATGAATATATGAAAAATATATAAAAAATACAGTTTGGTAATAATACACAGAAACAATAGAGATGAAGACCAGAAGTACTAATTTGTTAATGGAATCTTGTCCCAAATAAAATTGTAGAACAGTACAGTTGGGTAGACCACTATGACATGATAGTTGGAACTGATAACTCTACACAAAAATTGGGTGTTGAAAAGTAATAAAATGATACTCATAAAGAATAGGGAAAGCAGTGTCAAAAAGGAAACAAAAGGAAGAACCAGATAAATAAAACATCTGTCAAGAGGCAGGTGTGTATGTGGGGAGATAGAAAATTTGAAATATTAATGGTGGGAAAATGCACTGGTAAAAGTTGGTGTGCATTTTATGACTGAAACTCAATTGTGAACAGTTTCGTAACCACAGTGCTTTATAAAGATACATTCCAAATAATTGAAGAAAAATTAATTCAAATACAAATTTCAAAGTAAGATTCTCTCTATTTTTAGGCTTTGTATCACTCTCGCTGTACTGAGAGTGCTTACTCATATGCAAGACAAGTTCCTTACCTCCTGCACTATATTCCCTGCCCAATTCACTATACACTTTAAAAATTGATTATGGCAAAGTGGCAATGAGCAAATTCTGGAAATAGACCACTCAGGTTTAAATATTTACTTGATTTGCTAACAATTCAATAATCTTTTATAAACAGATGGCCAATTTCTTTCATAAACTGGATTGGAATAGCAACTAAACAAAAATTATTATTATTAAATAGGAGCATACTAACCTATTTGACAGAATAGTTCTCTATAAATACAAACTAAACTCAAACTAAGCTTTATCAATAACATTCAATTGTCTTTATAATTTAAATTGACTAATCTTCTGTTTTAGATATTTGAATCAGTTGCTTTATCAGGCTGCATAAAATGAAAAACAATGATTTTATATGAACATAAAATAGAATATAAACATTTATTGGAAGTATTCTACTTTACTCTGTCTATTATAATATATTTTTTATTGTGTACATTTTTGGATAAATTAAACAAGTAACTTGTCTCAAGTAACTACTCATGTGAATTTAGATGTGCTTAAGAATTGTAGGGGACAAAAAAAATAGGGGCTGGGGAGGCGGCGCAAGTGGTAGGCGTTTGCCTTGCATGCGCTAACCTAGGACAGACCATGGTTTGATTCCCCCAGTGTCCCATATGGTCCCCAAGCCAGGAGTGATTTCTGAATGCATAGCCAGAAATAACACCCATAAAGGAAAAAAAAAAAAAGAATTGTAGGGGTTGAAGAGAAAGGATAGGAGTGAAGTTGCATAAAGTTGCATATCTTGCATAAAACTACCCTGGTTCTATCCTTGGCACTGCAAATTCTCCTGAGTATTGCTATATTTAGCCCCAGACTTCCCCCACAATCACTATGTCTAGACCTGGAGAATGACTGATATAATTCCTGGCACAAGCCTTAGGAGCTTTTCATTACATACCCTAACAGTGAACCAGCGAATCACTTGTAAGACCACAGTTTTCTGAGCAACATGTTGGATAGACTCACCACTCCAATAAATAAATAAATAAATAAATAAATAAATAAATAAATAAATAAATAAATAAATAAATAATAAATAAATAAGAACTTAACTACATTTTACTACTGAATAATAAAAGAAAAATACTATTAAATGTAATAAGCTGATTGAAAAGGGCATACCCATTTACAGGATCGACCACAATTCCTCTAGGATGTGACATTTCTCCCTCCAGAAGAGTTTTCCGACTCTGAGAAGCCTTCTCCAGCCTTGCCACATTAATAGTTTTTCTATGCCCATCATTTGTCCAGTAAAGATTGTTTCCAATCCAGTCCACTGCTATTCCCTCCACATTATCCAGATCTGTCAAAAAGAAAAAAAGAAGAAAGTAATGTTTTGAAATAGTGTCCCCAAATTGATATTCTATTTAAATTTTTTTAAATGAGGAAAAAATGAATTCTAATCCATAAGGTAATTATAGTGTAATATTTTTGCAATGAGCATCTACTACACATTAAATTTTACTTTGAATAAAATTTTGAGATATATCCACTCTCATTAATTTTAATTTAAATAGAAAACAGAAAATTAATTTGTTGATTATATAAGAAAAATGTTAAGGGAAACATGTTCTACCACCAATATCATATGGTTCTCTGATTTGATGAGAATGAACACCAGAGACATAAGACGGGAAGTGATCCTTGAGAAGAGCAAGATGTGAGAGAGAATGGGAAGGGAAGAAAAGGTAAGAAAAATGAAGCAAAAGAAAAAAATTTGATCCTATGTTAAACAATGTAGTTACATAAAATATCACAAAATAGCAGTAATATGTAAACCTATGTATACATATTCAAATTTGCAATAAGTAATCTGATTAATTTTAATATCCATATGCCAATAGATAGATGAACAGGTCCATCAAATCCACATGAACCCTATGTCTGAATGTTAAAAACAAACTTTTGTCATAGAATTTCACAAACAGAATATCAAAGAAACACTGAAATATTTCTGCATAATTTGGGTTTATTTGTCAAAGGATGTCACTATAGATTTATTTGAAATAGAAATTATTTAATAGTATTTTATTACATATAAAACATGAAAAGTTCATTAAATTCAAATGCTACTTAGAAAAATTAAGTTTAACACCTTAATTTGGATACTATAGACTATTAATAAAACAGGATAAAAATGGGGTAAAAATGCTCCAAGTCATATGACTCCAATGTGGAATTTTTTTAGGCTGTTCTACTGGTATAAAATATCCACATAATTATGTTAGGATGATTGAATTCCTCTCCTATGTGGAAAATTGGTGTAAACTCTTCTTTTAAAACCTGGAGAAACCTTAATCTATTATACTCTTTTAAATAAAGAAATCTTTGTTCAAATGCAATCTAGAAATAAAAAGCATTTCAGAATAAATAAACAAGGAGTCTTTAATGTACTTATATTCTTTAATCATTACCTCCTTCTGTGAAAAAAAAATACAACTGAAATTTCTTTACTAACCTTTACTGCTAATCAACTTTTGCCCTGACTCAGGATGACTAATAAAACGTGTGATTTGATCTAACTGAAAATCTCATTATAGTGAATCAGATATGTTCTCAATTTCACTAGGCTATCTGCTTCATTACCATCCAATATGAGTAATTTTCACAGGTTAATTGTACCAATGCTTAGAAAAAAAGTTTAATTTTGTCTTTACTGACACTTAATTTTACTGAGAACTTTCCTCTTCTGGAACAATAGAAAAAAAGTTGCCGTTGATGCTTTTATAGTCTAAGGTTCACTTTTCATGTAAGTTGATAAAATAGTTCCCCTTCTTTCCTAGTTGATATAATTTAATTGTATTAAAAATTTATTTCAATGCAATAAATTTGCTTGTTCAAAAATTTTTGCTTTAATGTTATTTTTTTTACATGTAACAAAACTTTTCACATTTTATGTGAAACTGTTACAATGGTAGCTATACCATTGTATAGATGGTATATACTTCTATATGGACAAACAACTAATATATGGACAAACAACTAAGTCACACCTATTAAAATTTTATTATTTTATTGTGAATATAATAGTGAAGATAATATTCCATGGAGGATAATAAGGTATACGTGCATATAAATTTCATATAAAATGCATAGCATACTGCTTTTCTAAATATCTGTATTTGCATGCTTTCCAATTATTGAGAAACCTACATATAAATATCCTGATAATTTTTCTTATGGTTATCACTTCATAAAAATAAGCTGGATATTTTTCTCTTTGAAAATGATAATTTAACATTGTCACTTGCTTTTAGTGACCATCTTTAACTTAAAAAAGGCATATACAGACAGTCGTAAAAAAGGAATAAGATAGAATTCAATTTTAAGAAAGAACACTTAAAAGAAATTTATCCCCATGAAATTGAATATTTTTCAAAATTATTACAATAAATTATAATATGCAATTTATAATTACAAGAAAGAAATATTTTGAAAAATATTGATAGTGATAATGATTATAAATTCTGAGTTACAATTCCTATATTTTGTCACTTACTGCCTTTAACTTAATATTTGTCCTAATATTTAATCTCCAGATCTTCAACAGGGGGATGAGTGTTTGACTCATCTGATAATTTATGGATTAAAATAAAAAGCAAAGAAACAGAGACTTGCAAGCAAGACACATGTTTAGAGAACAAAGGCTTGAGAAACATTTCTTTTGAATTTAAGAGAAACATTTTTTGTTGAGATTGAGAGTAGTTTTGTACTCATTATTTTTTAACTAATAACCAGGAATGGCCTTGGCATTAAAACAAAGATGAGAACAACATTAGTTAATCACTGGGGACAGATCATATAGAAAATTTTAGTCTGACCAGATTCCTAAAAATGCCTGAGATTGAAAATTGAGCAGATGATTAATTAAATCAACTTTATTCACTCATGTCATCTATGGTACCTCAGGCTATACTGAAATGCACAAAAAGGATTTGTACTAATTGAAGTACAAGAATATGAGTCAGGAGAAATGTCAAAGTGCTGACTCTAAGACAAGAAAAGACATTCTTGAACTTAGGAGTTTCTATAAGCATATAGTACTTTCAATTATTTAAGACAGTTAAATATACTCAGATTTCATGCTATTTTTTATCTTCATTCTAACACAGAATTTATGTCCACACAACTAATAAAGAACATGGAATCATAAACAGAGAGATGGTTTAAAAATAGAGTTAAATCAATTAATCACTGTTATCAAAATAAAGTAATCAAGACACGTTAATTATTCTTTGAAGATCAAATATAAATATATTAACAATCTAGGTAAGATTATAGTTATAACCTTAGTATTCATGAGAACTAAGGAGACTACAGTTCATGTTGCGCAGTTCCTACATTTTATAAGTAATAAAGCAATGATCCACAAAATTAATGGGAATGAAAAATGAGGAGGCATCCTACGTAGGTTTTCAGTACCACACATTTGGAAGTTTGATTCCTTTTTTAAGATATAGAACAATGTTTCATTGCAAGAAAAACTTGAGGAATAGAGCAGATGAACTGCTTGGAGATAAAGTAAGAATACAGAAGTAAATTACCCTTCCATTTTTCAAAGCAGAAATAATTCTCCATAAATCACAATGATTTTTCTTAAAATATATAGATGCTTTTAACATAGAGATTAAATAAGTGCACATATAAAAGGAAAACGTATTAAAATATGAAAAAAGAGATAATGCTATCAATACAAAAAGAGAGCAGAAATAATACTAAGTTCATTATGGAAAGATGTGAATTTCAAGATGAATTCTTTACTCAAGAGAATTATATAAACATGACTCTTCAAGTTTTCCTATGCTTATAATTGATATTTAATATTATTAATAGTGAAAACTCCTTAAAGAATATCAAGAAACTGATTTTTTTTTTTCTGTTTTTGGGCTTTGGGCCACATGCAGTTGTGCTCAGGGCATACTCCTTGTTATGCATTCAGCAATTTGTAAGCTTGGGGGATCATGTGAGATTTATGGGGAATAAATCAGGATAAAAATGCATGCAAGACAGGCACCTTATCTGCTGAACTGTCTCTTTGGCTCCTATTTTTATCATTTATTTAAAATACAATACAATACATTAATGCTCTGGGGAAAGCATTCTTTTTATTTTATACAAAATGTCAAAGGCTAGTTGTGCGTAAGCTTAGTAAAAAAGAAAAAAATCAAAATATTGATATTGCTGCAAAGTATTTTAGGCAAATTTATCAAATAAATTTTTATAGCCCCAGAAGGAAGTCATAAAGAATATAATGAAGAATAATTTATCTAAAGTATTATATAATATGAAATAATCAAAGTAATCATGTGACTATAAAGAAACATAATTTAAAACTGTGCTAGAAAATGAGATGCTGATTAAATAGCCTGGAAAAAGATAGCTAAAAGTGCTGGAATTTTTTGTTTACTTATAGGACCCCATGTTGGATCCAAGTGACTGCATGGTTCTAGTACAGTTGGAAATGAACTACCAAATCTCTATTTGGGACTCCTGAAAAATAAATAAATATTTGTAGAGAACTTGTAAAAAAATAAAAGAGGTACATTAAAGTAGTGATTCTATTAACTAAAGTTTATTGTTTAATTTTTAATTAAAATATCTTTTAAGACTAGTTGAACACAGACTTGGGGGGTTGTCATTGGTTAAACTTTTCTAACCCATTGGACCAAAAATCTGTGTTTGTTCTAATACCATGTTGTTTTTTGATAACTATGGTTTTGTAGTAAAGTATCAAGTTAGGTACTTAGATGTTTCCCAGTTTCTTGTTTTTTTTGTATGGTTTTGACTATCTTGAGTCCTTTATGATTCCATACAAATTTTATAATTAACAGGTCAAAGTCCTTGAAAAATGTTTTCTAAATTTATAGAGGGATCACATTGAATCTATGTAGTAGTTTAGGTAGTTTGGTAGTTTGTTAAGGTCATTTTGATATTATTAATTTTTCTATCCAATAACATCAAATGTTTTTCATTTGTTTAGGTTTTCTTAACTTATTCTTAGTTTTTGACAAATGATATGAAAACAAGAAATATAATAGAAATAGCCTCTACAACAAATGGTGTTGAGACAATTGTGTAATGACTTGTTAAAAATTAAAACTTTAAAAATTAAAACTGTATCCATGTCTCACACCTTACACAAAAATCAATTCAAAGTGCATCAAATACCTTGAGATTATACCTGAATCTATAAAATACATTGGAAAAACATAGATCTCTCCAAGATCTAGTCCTCATAGGAATTTGCAATGACTATTGAATAAAATCTAAACAAATAGCACTTCATCAAACTAAAAGTGTTCTGTATGACAAAAGAAACACAGGCTAAAACTAAAAGCTGAATTGAAAAAAAATGTTTCACTCAACACATCAGATAAAGGGTTTATACTTAGAATATACAAAGTACTCACAACAATTAGACAACCCCCCTCCAAATTTAAAAACACTATCAAAAATAGAGAGAAAATGCATAGACAACCCTCTGAGGAAGACCATCAGATGGCCAACAGTCATATGAAAAAATGCTTATCATCCCTTATCATTATGAAAACCCAAGTCAAGAATAAAATGAGACAATAGTTTACATGAACAAGATAGCATATATCAAAAAATACTGGGAACAATCTAGTTAGTGAGGCTGTGGTTAAAAAAAAAATCTTGATACACTGCTAGTAGGAATGTTGCTTGTTGTTTCAACCCTTAATAACACTATGGAGGGTTCTAGTAAACTCAGAATTAGAGCTTCTATATGACCCAGAATACATATTTTAGGCCTCAATCTATGGACAATAAAATATTCATTCAAAAGGATGCATGTACCCTACTTATTATCACAGTACTCAGTACAATATCTATGATTTAGCATCATCATAGATGTCCAACAACAGATGAGCTGATCATGAAGATGTGGTACATATATGCAATGGAATGCTACACATCTGTAAGAAATGTAATTCATTACAACATAGATGAAAGTAGAAAATATTATTTTAAATGAAGCCAAAGAAGGATAAATTCAAATGATAACAATAATCTATTGATGGAGGGAGGTTGACATTTGTAGTAAATGTGGTGCTGAAACATTGCATGTCTAAAATTTAACCAAGACTATATTTATAACTCACAATGCTTTTAATTTAAAAACATTTAATTAAAAAAGAAAGATGCAGCAAGAAATAGTTTTTTAATAATTATAAATATTTTTAATAAAATCATGAAATTGGAAATTATTTAGGAAAAAGAGAATATTTGATAGAGGTGCTTAGTTCCTGGCATGTAGCTCAAAAGTAGAAAATATATGTATAAGGCTTCAAATTTCACTTGGACTTAAGAAAAAATAAGTTCTAGATGTTATAATGTGACATGAAAAATATGACTGGAATCACAAGTTTAGTAAGAAATTATCAGGAGAATCATATACTAAGAACAATTTAAAAGTTTTCAAAATACATTTAAGTATAATTATCTTATTATCTCTTAAAAACAAAGAAATTATTTTTCATATTTTTTAGTTTGAATAAATTTATTACATTTCTACTAAAACAAATAAAAATACTACATCGTAAAACCTACAAACTTAAAGCAACACAGCATGAAATAAGTAAACTATACTCAAGATAATTACTACAAAAAAAGTAACCAGGGAATAGGAGTAATAATATTTGGTAGTCATATATGTATAAGTAGGTATATACTGGATGTGTAGGGATAAATTGAATGGTAAGTTTAAGGAGGGCTAGCCAGGGCCATGGTCATAATTTTTTACATGTATAAAAGTTTTTATGAGACTCCTTTATGAGAGGCATGGGACACTTGGAGAAATTTATTTCAGACTCAAGAATACACATTTTTATACTCTTAGGTGTGACAATGCTCAAGGTCTTCTTGAGATGACAAAATATTTGAAAATATTTATAGACTATAAATACAATGCAGAAAAATAACTTAACAAGCTATATTTTACTTTTTACCATATGTATTTTATAGTTCTTATGTGAACCACATTTAAGGTGATTATATATAAAAGTGTCATGAGCAATAGAAAAATATTAGTCTTAGGCTGGAGTGATAGTAAAGCAGGTAGGATGCTTGTCTTGCACTTTGACAACCAGACCTTTGGTCAATCCTCTGCATCCCATATGGACCCTGGAGCCCACGAGGGGTTAATTCCAGAGTGAAGAGCCAGAGTAACCCCTGTATAACACCCGGGGTGTCCCAGAAGCAAACAAAAATAGTCTTTATTATAATATATTTAACTGGGTTTTATCTGTGAGCAATTAGATACTTGTTTTGCAAATAGACCTTTTGTGTCTTGATCTTTCTGGCTGAATGTGCTGAATTCTAAGGGATATGTGATTTCTGAGAACTAACAGATTAATGTAACCACCTGGTTACTAATGTATAAAGCTCTCTTCAAACCACCACTAAGGCTAAACAGACTGTGTTATTTGCTGTAATATTGAAAGTTTAATGAAAAGGTAAAAAATGCCCTATAGGGTTGTTGATTGTAGCAAATCTGACCCCTTGTTTAGCACCTATTTGGAATATCACACAGCTCTGTGGGATTTAGCAACAGTGCAACCAGCTTAAATATACTTATGAAAATAACATTTGCCTTGCCGTGAGTAAAATAATCATCTTAAGTATCATTTTAATATATTCTCTTTTTTGTACCCATTCAGTGATGCCAGGTTCTCATTCCCATCCTCCAAATGTGTTTCTCAACATTCACTCTACTGACATTTAAAACATGATGGTCTTATTCTAAGGGGCTGTGCTATGAATTACAATTAAATATAATAATATTCCTTTTTCCAATTATGAAAACTAATAATGGGGCCAGCGAGGTGGCACTAGAGGTAAGGTGTCTGCCTTGCAAGCGCTAGCCAAGAAAGGACCGCAGTTCGATCCCCCTAGCATCCCATATGGACCCCCAAGCCAGGGGCAATTTCTGAGCGCTGAGCCAAGAGTAACCCCTGAGCATCAAATGGGTGTGGCCCGAAAAACCAAAAAAAAAAAAAAAAAAAAAAGAAAAGAAAAGAAAACGAATAATTATTCCAATTTTTAAATATCGAAGAAAAAGACAAATTGACCCTTGTTCTATGGTGTTGGAGTTTTACCTAAAAAAAAAAATATTGGGGCTGGGGCAATAGTACAGCATGTATAGTACTTTCCTTGAAAGCTCTCATTTATTTTTCTGTATTTTCTGAAATACATTATTAATCTTAAGAAGGATATATTTTTAAAAAAATTTAATATAGTTAAGCTTTACAATTTGAAATATCAAAGGAGAAAATATTAATGCATTAGCATTTGAAGCACTGAGACAATTTTGTGACACAACTATGAACATTTATTAATGTAAAAGTTCATACATATATCTTATCATTTGAGATATTCAAGGCAGGATTATACTGCTACCTTGTATAAGAAGGATCATCAAAGAAGAAAACATATGCCCCAGAATACTGGAGCTGTAGAGAGATTACTGGGGTTGTCTTGCCTTACATGTGGTCCATCTGGATTAATGATATCACCACATATGATCAGCAAGCAATACCAGGAATGATCCTTAAGTCAAGATGAACAAAGCTCAGATGTGATGTGGCCCAAATATAAATAGATGATAAGCAGATAAAATGATGTATTCATATATGCATATATCCAAACATAGGGAAAAATTAACCAATAAAGCAGCCAATTAGCAAATCTGCTAGCCCATGTAAATCCAGATCAAACAAACTGGGCTAGAACGACATGATAGTTCCCTCATCCCATGCTCAGACCACGTCAGCATGACCAATGCTGCTGACCTTCAGTGATTAGTAATCAAAAAATGACTTTTGAATGATAATCAATAGAATTCAAGGAAATTTGCTGGAACCAGTTAAAAAACTCATTTAAATAGAAGTAATGCTACAGTAGCAAATCATTACAGCAGAAAGGGTGAAGCTGGAAGACAAATTATTGAATTTGAATAAAGTCAAATCACTTTACCAGGAAAAAGATATAAAAGGTAAACGAATGAATAAAAGCAAAAAAAAAATAAAATAACTAATGCAGTGTCAGATCTTTACCATACATAAATATGCTAATATCATTATACTATGTACTTTCAAATTGTTTAAACATTATATATTATATTACTTTGATAGTAAGTAATTTGGAATTATAAAAATAAGAGTCAAATGCTAATATGTTTTTTACCTATTTTAATTGTTATATATGTTATACTGTCTGCATTCAAGAGTCGCAAAGGAAAGACCTGCAGGGAGTGGTGTTGTTCTAAGGATCAAATTCAGAGTCAAGACAATTGAGTAATTTCCCTAGTTACCCAATATGCATATTTTAAATTTGACTCTAACACTATGTAGAAACTATGAATGTAGATAAATGAGATTTTGAGTGTTTTATTGAAGCAAAGTTTGGTGTACATATCATTCTTTTTTTCCTCCTGTAAGAAAATTGACAAAAGTTATAAGTAAACATCATATATATTTTTATATCATAAATATCTTAACCTATATATGGGCCTAGAATAAATATTAATTGGAATAGAAATACCATGTTAGAAGAGTGTTATAATTTTTAAACTAATAATAACTTTCCCTACACAACTATTTTGAAGTGTTTTTTTTAATTATTTTCTCCCTTTTCCAGTCACCCAAAATATTTTCAATATATTCTAAGTTATTGTTCACTTTGTTTAGTACTGTCTAACCAGGTATCACAACACTATTTGTAAAAGATCTCAATAATTATTAATTGTCTGAATAACTATAAAAATAAATTACTCATATCAAATCATAAACAATTCTAAATTTCCTTCCACTAGTATAAAGAGCTTCCACAATTATGTGCCACTAACTTCTTCATAAATCCTATGATTTATTCATCATTGCATATACATATGTATATGTTGTTTTTGGTCTATATTTGGTAGGACTTAGAGATTACTCTTTGCTCTGAATTTAGGGATCATTCCTGTCAGTGCTCTGGGGAATATATGGGATGATGAGGATCAAAACTAGTTCAACCACTTGCAAGGCAAAGCCCTGTACACTTTGCTATTGCTTCAACATCAACAGGATTATATTTTTTCCAGCCCCCACAGGATTATATTTCAACTCACATATGAACTGATCAAAAAATAGCAAACTTTGGTGCTAAAAAATAATTTCTAAATTTTGCATTACATCTTAATTTATGTGATGCTTTATAATAAGATTCCTTTTTGGTTATTGTGATTATAAAATAAAAAACTTCTAAAGTACAAAACATGAAGAAGTTGTAATAAAATCCATTTTATTATCAGTTTTTCCTCCAAAACTTATCTTTTTTCTAAAATCCTTTATTACTGTATCTTCACCCTTGCTGTCTTATTCCATTGGTTGATATGTATACATGACATTTTTATTTGTGTTTACAGAAGATGATGGGAAATAAAAATATATTTCACACTTGATATAATTTGCCTTGTAGATATCAGTATTACAATATTGTATAACAATATTGATTCATATTTATCAAATAATGTCATTGATGTAAATATAAATCTGAGTGACAAATCCTGGACAATAAAGACAATAAAAGCACAATTGTTTTGCACAAGGATTTGACCTGCACACTTCATATGGTTTCCAGAGCTCTACTAGGAATGATCCTGAACACTGAGCCAGGAGTAAACTGGAAACACTGCCATGTGCAGACTCACTAAACAAGATCTGCTAAACAAGATCACTAAACAAGATGATAATGAATTAATAAGGGATTATAATTTGTTATTATCTTATTCAGTGAAGAATACAAGCAGTGAATGATTTTGTTTCAATATGCTTATTTTCAGAGTACCAGATACCAAAAAATATCACATGATCAATTTATAAATCCATAAAATTTCAATTTTGAACATTCTAAAACTTTCAAGTTATTATAAACATCATCTATATATCAAAGATAATATATGTCTACACCATGTGTATCATAGGTAGACACAATATTTAATAAAAGAAAGATACACCACACCCGCTGTTATATAAATGTCATCACTATTTTGAGGGGGGCATACCTGGCAATGCTCAGGGGGTTACTCCTGGCTCTGCTCTCAGAAATTGCTCCTGGCTGGCTTTGGGGGCCATATTGGATGCTGGGATTGAATCAAGGTCCAATCCAGGTCGGCAGCCTGCAAAGCAAATGCCTTACCACTGTGCTATAGCTCCAGTCCCTTCAACACTATTCTTAAGAAAATATAAAGCTCAGTTTGTAGGATTTTTAAAATTTGACTGAATGCTTTATTTGAGGAGAATTATCTCACTTGAAAAGCATAGAGTCCCAAAACTAAAAATAAACTTATTTTCTTATGTATTTTAATAATAAAAGGTTTTATTATATTACATGATCAATATATTACATAGGTTATAGTACAATCGACAAACAAAAACTTTTTTGGGGGGTTGGTTTTGTTTTGGGGCCAAACCGGGTGAGGCTCAGTGGTTACTACTGGCTATGCGCTCAGAAATCACTCCTGGGTTGGGGGACCAAAAGGGACAAGGGGATCCAATCAAGGTTTGTCCTAGGCCAGCGAGTAAAAAGCAGACACCATAAAGCTTGCGCCACCACTCGGACCCCAACAAACAATAACTTTTAAGCAAGTACCATGATTATATTGATACAGTAAGCTTAATGAAATAGCAAATCATCTACAATGTTAAGATTATTGTTAGGAGTGATTTAATTAGAAATAGATTATAAATTTCACTTTGTTTTTTGTTGTCCTTTGGACCACATTTAGCAGTGCTTAGGGTTTACTACTAGTGTTGTAATCAGGAATCACTTCTTGCCCACAAGCAGTGCTGGCAAGACAAATGCCATAGCTATAGTTCTTATAGTGAGACATGAATAGATTTATTATTTTAATAATTAAGTTGCTCAAAATTTAAAACAATATGCTATCAAAATACACTCTTCTAGATCACACTTCTTTCTTTCTTTTTTTGGTTGTTAGGCCACACCTGGTGACTCTCAGGGGATACTTCATGCAATGCGCTCAGAAATTGCCCCCGGCTTGGGGGACCATTTGGGACGTGGGGGGGATCAAACCGTGGTTCGTCCTAGACTAGAGCGGGCAAGGCAGACACCTTACTGCTTGTGCCATGGCTCTGGCCCTAGCTCACACTTATTATAATAAAAATTAAGAACATTTCAAGTCATTTTTATTTCTCATAGTTTTATTTTTCAAGATACTTGTCTTAAAGTGCTGACTACAAAACCTATTGCTTATCTATCTAAATCTTTTGATTAATCTTTTACATCCAATTAATCTGGCTTTCTTTATACATAAAATTGTTGCACCCCACTCAGGAAGGGCACACATCAAAAATGTGTTGCACTCCTGAAAAAGAATTATTTACTAAAAAGGCCCGCTTAGAGCAGTCAAAATCAGTTGACCCTTAGTGTGGATTGTTTGGCAATAATTCTTTTTTTTTTTAATTTTTTTAAATTTATTTAAACACCTTAATTACATACATGATTGTGTTTGGGTTTCAGTCATGTAAAGAACACCACCCATCACCAGTGCAACATTCCCATCACCAATGTCCCAAGTCTCCCTCCTCCCCACCCGACCCCCGCCTGTACTCTAGACAGGCTCTCCATTTTCCTCATACATTCTCGTTATTAGGACAGTTCAAAATGTAGTTATTTCCCTAACTAAACTCATCACTATTTGTGGTGAGCTTCCTGAGGTGAGCTGGAACTTCCAGCTCTTTTCTCTTTTGTGTCTGAAAATTATTATTACAAGGGTGTCTTTCATTTTTCTTAAAACCCATAGATGAGTGAGACCATTCTGCGTTTTTCTCTCTCTCTCTGACTTATTTCACTCAGCATAATAGATTCCGTGTACATCCATGTATAGGAAAATTTCATGACTTCATCTCTCCTGATGGCTACATAATATTCCATTGTGTATATGTACCACAGTTTCTTTAGCCATTCATCTGTTGAAGGGCATCTTGGTTGTTTCCAGAGTCTTGCTATGGTAAATAGAGCTGCAATGAATATAGGTGTAAGGAAGGGGTTTTTGAATTGTATTTTTGTGTTCCTAGGGTATATTCCTAGGAGTGGTATAGCTGGATCGTATGGGAGCCCGATTTCCAGTTTTTGGAGGAATCTCCATATCGCTTTCCATAAAGGTTGAACTAGACGGCATTCCCACCAGCAGTGGATAAGAGTTCCTTTCTCTCCACATCCCCACCAACACTGTTTATTCTCATTCTTTGTGATGTGTGCCATTCTCTGGGGTGTGAGGTGGTATCTCATCGTTGTTTTGATTTGCACCTCCCTGATGATTAGTGATGTGGAACATTTTTTCATGTGTCTTTTGCCATGTGTATTTCTTCTTTGTCAAAGTGTCTGTTCATTTCTTCTCCCCATTTTTTGATGGGGTTAGATGTTTTTTTCTTGTAAAGTTCTGTCAGTGCCTTGTATATTTTGGAGATTAGCCCCTTATCTGATGGGTATTGGGTGAATAGTTTCTCCCACTCAGTGGGTGGTTTGGCCATAATTCTAATATGTGACTGTAACTATCTTTCTCTTTATTTTTAACCAATATCAAAAAATCAGGCCTTAGTAATTCTTTCTAACAAAGGAGGACAGTACAAATCCCGCCAAAAGTCTCCCACTAACCAACTCTTGTGATCTTTGCTACTTTGGCGCCAAGATCATGTTTTTTCCCAAAACTTAGCTCATAGTAAAACAATTTTCAGTTTTCCCCTAAAACTCTAAAATATTTCTCTCTCTTCCCACTTCCCTGAAAATTACCTGTTTCTCCTGCTTACCCAAAACAAAGCTAACCCAAAACAAAACTTCTTTTCACCTTCAGTATTGGTTCTTTAATGTGCAAATTTTAGCCATGCTCTTTCATTCTGTTTCCCTAACTATCTCCCACTCTCTTTGATGTCAAAAATTACACCCTGCATTCCAAACCTCAACCTTAAAAGCTACCCAGCTCAAAAAATAAATTTGTCTTCGTCTTTCTAGATGCAAGTCCCCATGCATTCTGTGTGGTCTCATTCATTTCGTATTTCATAATTCATATTTCATATTCGCCTCTTCGTGCTCCCGCTTGACTTTCAGTGGGAGAAGAACCCACTAAGGTTATGCTTAGGGACTTTTTATCCCATTAGGAAAAACAGTCCACAGCATAAAATAAACAAATTCTTTAATTTATTTTATGTATGATGATTTAATGTACTATATTAGTGGAATATTTTGAGGTATAAAATGAAATTGGGAATACTAATTACAACCTTGTCATTAAACTTAGATTTGAGGCAAGTGATATAACCTTTCTGGATCAATTGGCTTTCTAGTATAGTGAAACAATTACTTATAGATATAAAATAATAATTATTTGTGTGTGTGTTTTTGGGCCACATCCAGTGACGCTCAGGAATTACTCCTGGCTATGTGCTCAGAAATCGCTCCTGCTTGGGTACCAAATGGGACAAAGGGTGCTGAGTTGAACCTAGGTTCCTCCTGGATAAGCCACGTGCAAGGCTAACGCCCTATGGCTGCGCTATCACTCTGGCCCCATAAAATAATTATTTAATATTTAGTGATACAAACCACAGACTTACAAAAAGCAACCTTTACTTCCATTTTACATAATCAATAGAAAAGGAAATAATATGGTGCTGCAGCAATAGCACAGTGGGTAAGGCTGACCTGAATTCAATCCCTGCCATCCCATATGATCCTCTAATCCTATCAAGAGTTATTTATTTTTGTTTTAATTATCTTAAGTCTTATGATCACATAACTCACAAATTTGTGCTAATGTTCATCTCTACTAGTGACTTGGTAAAAGCGCCATTATCAATTACACTTTGAGGAATAGCTTAGTCCTACTTAGTTCTGTATAGCTATTTAAAGGACATTTCTGAACAATGTCAGTCTGAGTTCAATAAGAATTTATAAGCAGCCAAAATCTTAAAAGAATCTGATCTTAAGATCATTTGACGTATCTGAGAAGTGTTAGGTATATTTATTCGATTATATATATCACTAAAAATACTTTTCATTAAATGAAAGGCATTATTTTAAATTCAGGGAATTTTTAATAAAATAGGCATAATAAGAAACAAAATTATTTAAGGGTAAAGGTCATCTTGTTCTATTTTTTTCCTTTACCAGGCTAATGAACACAAGGAGACAGTGATTTCCTCAAACTTTAAATATATTAAGATAGCCAGTTATAGAAACCCTAATAGAATGCTATTCTCCCACAGATATGTAATCACAATCCTGATCTCTCAGAAGGTGAACTAAGTTCAATCATATCTTTAGAAGGGGGCAAACAGTGATTTGCACTTGCTGACCTGGAATTATCAAAATCCCCAAAGCTGCTTATAAGTCATTTAAACACAAGCCAATCTTATTTAAACAGGGCAGTCCAACAAAAAATATGCTTCACCAGACACTCAAGATCTGAATTCTGATGAATGAGATGGAATTAAATATGGTACAGATAAAAAGTCATGAGACGTTTTTGATAAATAAGGTTGTGCCAGCTATTTCTCATTCATAGCTTTTTAATTTTTTGTTTATTTCTTCCTGTTTTGGGGAAATGCCTGGCAGCACTCAGGAGTTTATGCCTGGTTCTGAGCTCAGAATTCACGCTTTGAAGTCTAGGGGTACCATATGTGATGCCCAGAATCGAACTTGGGCTTGCCTAATGCAAGGTAAATGCCCTACCCACTATGCTATCACTCCGGCCACCATTAGTATTTTGCTGATTTTTTTAAAGATCATTTTTTGTTTGTTTATTTGTTCCAGGAATGTACTACTTGGTTTTCTCCAAATACTTCATCAGGGTGTAATCTTCAGATGATGCCTTTGTTCTTGTTTTATCAGTATAAGAGATTCCAGGGGCCTGAACTGTCTTCTGCCCAGAAAGACCATAGAGATTTGGCCCTGTCTTGTGTTTGCCACCTGTCTCCATGGTATGGCACTGAGCACACTTCTGGACAAAAATCTTGCTCTTCTCAATATCACCCATCTTAGAATCTTGCTGTCATGGCATGTGACCAGAAGAGATCAGCTCATAAGTGCACTGCCCAGCTCTTGTCAGAAGTAATTTCTGAGTGGATAGCTAGGATTCAACCCTGAGTGCCACTGGGTGTGACCACCATCCCCAAACAAAACAAACAAACAAGAAAAGACCAAAACTAGCCCAAGGTTACATTGCTTTCACTGCTTTTACTTCACAAAATTCAAATTTAGACACTGAATCCCGCGCCTAACATTTTAATTTATGCATCACTTTACGGTGAACCTGGAAACCATTTGTATCTCTACATGTTTTTAATCAAATACTTTGGTTTTATTTCAAATCTAAGTACATTTTTGTTTGTTTGTTTGTTTGTTTTTGGGTCACATCCAGCAGCGCCTGGCTCTATGATCAGAAATCGCTCCTGGCAGGCTCAGGGGACCATATGGGATACTGGGATTCGAACCACAGTCCTTCTGCATGCTAGGCAAACACCCTACCTCCATGCTATCTCTTCGGCCCTGTCTAAGTACATTTTTAAAAAGATCGACTAAGGATGTATTCTATCTAGTTTCAGTGAGTTATTTTAGGATCGTCATAATCAGACAAGTAGGTTCAAACCTCAGCATGTGAGCAAGGTGAAATATAAGACAGCCATATTTAAAGCCTTGATTCAAACTCCTAATTTATACAGCAGTAAAAACAAACAAAAAAAAATACAAAACAACCTCATGTATTCAGGCATCAGTTTGAGAAATTAGAAAATTCATATAAGATGCATGCTACTTAAGTAGTTTATTAAAAGCTCTTCCTGAAGATATCTACACCTGGAACTGTTCCCCCTGTTCTAATTGGACAGGGGAATGGGAACTACCTTTCCTTTCTGGGAGCTTGATGGGAATCAAGCCTCAAACAATCTCCTAGAGAATGTGACTCTTCAAGTAAGCTTTTCCATGTGTGACTAAAATAAGCAAGAACTAAAACATATTTTACAAAATTTTATAATTTACATTATTAAAGCATTATTGTTTTTGAAATAATACTTTAAATTTATTTTATATTAAATGAACACATTATTTGGTTATGCTATCAAGAGGTATAATTAATACATTGAAGGATAGCTGGAACTGACCCATTTAATTATAAAATTACTTAAAGATTGTCTCAAGCTTTTTTTTTTTTTTAATTTTTTTTGTTTTAGAAAACGGGTCTTTATTTCAATTTATATTATAGATGTTTACATCTGTGATTTTTTTTTTAGGAATTGCTTATTATTTTTTTCTTTCCTTTTTATTTTATGTACTGTTTTTTTTGTTGTTTGTTTTTTTTTTTTAAGAAAGGGGATTTAGAATACACACAGTGTTGCTCAGGTATTAGTCCTTGCTTTGTGCTCAGGGATTACTCCTGGAGATGCTACATTCAAAGTGAGTACCATAATTGATATGCTGTCTCTTTGGCCCAGGATTTGCTTTTTTGTTCGCTAGTCAACTGCATTAATATCTTCCAGCCTAATAGGCTCATTATTTATAATCTCTTGTGGTACATTTTAAAGTTTAGCTTGCACAATATTTTAACATTTTAATACACATAGTAAACCTTGTTTGCTATTTTCCATTCATTTTTTCCAAAATATTTTTAGGAAACTCTATGCCTGCTACAGTCTCAATTAGTTCTGCTGTCTGGGATAGAGAATAGAAATAAAGTGAGTAATCTCTGACACAGAGTTGGTGAGATGCATGTAAGTACTGCAACTAAAAGTATGTTATCTGAAACAGGTACTGCAACAACAGAAAATCATGTGACCCCAAAAGTGAATTACATTATGAATATGCATTTTGAAATGCATAATTGTTATGGCCAAGGGCAATTAAATTGTGGGATCCAAATATACCAACCTGTATCTTTACAGAAACTGTCAACTAGAATATGCTTTAATGATAAAAATGTTATTTTTAGAGGATCACTTTTTCTATTATGAGCTCTTTGGCAATTAGATATACTTCTATATAGACAAATTAATGGGAATATGAGTAATTTATAAGAATCAGGACATAAAAATTTTAAATCTTACCATTTATTTTATAATAAAATTGTATTTTCTGATAACTTAATTCATGAACCAATGTTTTATTTTGCAAAATACAAATACTCTCATTACTACCTAGTTTAAAAATAATACAAAATAAGCCTCTGAAAAAAATAACTTAATTTTTTTGTATCAGGTGTAATAGATGTTATTTATTTCTTTTTAAATTAGATGCTAGGGGCTGGAGCAATAGATAGTACAGAGGTATGGCTTTTGCCTTGTATACTTCCAACCTGGGATGGACCCAGGTTTGATCACCGGTATCTTGTATGGTACCCAGATCCTACCAGGAGTGATTTCACAGAGCCAGGAGTAACCCCTGAGTGCTACTGGTGGCCCCAAAATAAAACAAAATAAATGCATACATAAAAAAATAAATTTGATGCTTTAAAGTATACCAAAAGAATTCACATGTATTCATGTGTAGTGCATAATTATTTTTTTAAATTGACTACAATGTTATGGTAAAGGAAGTGAGCATTTTAAAAAATATTTTAATCTTGTTCTTCATAGTTCTTATATTAGTGAATTAATCAAAGCTGGCTTCAATTAACATGCAAAAAGTTGAAAAAATAGTTTAACATATAATATGAGAAGGCACATTCAAATAAATCCATATTATTGTCCAATTATATCATTGTAAGAAATGTATATAAAAAAGAAATGTACATTGGAAAAGTTGCAGACATCTTCAGAAAATAAACAGAAGACATGAAATATTTTATGCTTGAAAACAGAGAAGCAAAAACTAAAAGTCATGAAAGTCGTGTTTTAAAAAGTAAAAATGGTATAGAAAAGATTCTGAACTGGTAATTTAATGTAGTTTAATGTGAGAGCTTAATGTCTGTAATGTGAGAGTTTTGAATCCTTGGGAAATCCAGTATACAAGGGATTCCTTTCAGTAAAACCATAAAAGGAAGTCATAAAGATAGAGCAGACCAGAGAGAAGCAGCTAAAACTTTAATATTATAATGTTCAGAAGCAAAATGACCCAGCCACTTTAAAAAAAAAATACTGGAAAAGCAGACTGGAGGCTGGAAAATAGCATAGTTTGTATGGCATTTGCCTAGCATGCAGTCAACCCAGGTTGATCCCAAGTACTTCACTTCGCACTACAAGGAATGATACCTGATCATAGAACTAGAGATAAATTCTGAGCACCCATCAAAGGAAAGAGAAGTAGCTGATAAAAAGTTGGCATTTTCTTCTAAAGTGCACACAATTTAATATATTCAAATAAATTTACTTTTAGAATAGAATTTATTATTCCTACAGTGAACCATGTGAAATTGGTGTAATAAAATTTTGTTGCAATTTACAAAACTTGTAACAATATGAATAAATATTAACTAGAAAGAAAATAAAAAAATGTGTGGACTTACAAATTAACTCCAAAATATAAAGAATGACTGTTGATAAATGTAAGAACTTCAGCAATATTTTCATAGTGTTTGAAACCACATTCAAATATTGTATACAAGATAATTTAACTTTTGAGAATGTTCAGAAAAGGTGAAATTATTATTGAAATTATTGAAGTAAATTAGATCAAATAAAAGTTATTGAAAATATATATCTAATTCAAAACTTAACTTTAAATATAATGAAATATATATCAAAAGCTGAATTTAAAGTGATTCCATAGTATGAATTCATATATTCACAGTGAGGTGCATAATGTATTTATTCTAGAGAACAAGCCCCATAATCCATTTTCCAATGCAATAATAATTATTTTTTGTATCATACAGAGCATTGTTTTATTCTAGGCATAAAATGATATAGCATGTGCAAGAAAAATTAATAGGAAGAGTTTAATGAGATGTGCCATTATATAAACATACTTTTTCTCTATCTTAACAGTATCTATCTTAATGATAGATACCAACAAAGATTAATATATATACAAAATATTTATGTTATATACAAAATATTTATGTTTTATATAATTTATTTTAACATATATGCATACACATACACCCAATAAGGGTTGTGAGAAAAAAGTTTTCATAATTTATGGTCAATTAAATAAGTAGTGTTTCAAGAACTCGTGGAATTCACAACAGGTCAGTGGTACAAAGAAAAGGTTATGTAAAGAACTATTTAAAAAATTTTTTTGGAAAAGGATTGTGCTGTTCTGTAGTGCTGTAATATTTAGCCTTTAATAACTAAGATGGTAGGAAAGGGACTAAAGATCTATTTTTCCATTCTGCTCACTTTATTTATGGTGAGGCCTCAGAGAAAGGTTTATATTGAATACAGTTAGCTTTCTACAAATGTGCATGGTTCATTCCTAAAACGTTCATCACTTTAAATATCAAAAGTTCTCTCTCTTGGTGAAGAAAAGTTAAATGGTTTCCATTCTGTTTATCCTGAGTTTATGTTGATAAGAGATTTATAACTACATAGTTTTTCTTTTTTTAATAATATTATCTTCATCTAAGCACCATCATTACAAAAATGTTTATAGTTGGGTTTTAGTTATAAAAGGAACACCTCCACTTCACCAGTGCAACCTTCCCACAAACAATGCACCCCAAAATTCCCTCCTCCCACACACCACTACCGGTATTTCAGACAGGCATTCTATTTATACCACTCACTACCATTGTTATGATAGTTGTCAGTATCATTTTTTCTCTAACTGAACTCACCGCTCTGTGTTAAGCTTCAAACCAAGTAATGAGGTCTGAATTCAGGCTGGAGAGTAAATATGAAATAAATGAGTGACTACATACGGAACTTAATTTTACTGTATCCATGAGAACAAGTTGTTATCAGACAGAAATAGATTCCTGTATCATATGTCCATTTGTATTATTAGTCTCATTGGTACAAGTTAAAGATAAATTAATAAAAATATATTAAGATATATCTTACATAAGAGTACCAAAATTTAAATGTATCTTAAGTGTGAATATATCCATAACCTTCATATTGTCCCAGAAACACTGCATATGCTTTTGATGGACAACCAGCATTTATGACAGATCTCTGTTTCTATAGGTAGATCAATTAGAGCGATATTTGTGTGTTATGAGATATTGAATTCAAAGTTAGGACTATTAGTTGGTACACTCACTCATCACAACACTGAAACTGAAAATTAAAAAAAAAACAACAATAATATTCCATATCAAATTTCAGTCTTTTGAAATTTTTAAGTCAAAATGAAAGTAATTCAAATGCATGTTGTGATAAGATGTGCAGACACTTTGTCCTTTTAAAATCATCAAGTCCCTATCATCTGCAAGTACATTAAAAAGTAGGCAGACAGTCTCTGTCATGTCTAATTAAAAATGGTTTTAATTAGACAATCCCTGGGAATACTAAACCGTGGTGAATTTATATTACCTTAATCAGTAAACTATAAAAAGAAAAAACAGGGATATTTCTCATTTTAACACTCCATTTGTCATTCATGGAAAGAGTACTTTTATCATTAAAGGTTTGATTGATTTAAAGTAGAGCTGAGTTGAATGTCTAATCTTAATGTCTCTGCTATTCTAAAAGATAAGCTAGACTACCATTCATTGCCATTCATGCTGTAAATAATTTTTGTCTGTGTTTCTGCTCTCATTTTTATTCCATTCTCTTGTTTGATTCATTCTGAACTCCATCTCTAGACTGATTTGTCTAAAATATCTCTTTATCCTCATCAGTAATTAAAATCACTTTCTGTTTGTGAGCTCTTTTAGAATTTTACCTAATCACCTTGAACTTACTTAGGGTCTCCTCACTAACTTTCACTTCTAATATCTCTCCTTTTATTATTCACTGAAAACAAAATCTCTAGTAGTGACGCATGTAATTCACCATTCCAAACCCATTGCCATCACTATAACTATTCATAATCCGATGCCTCCTTGTGTTTTAATTTTAAATTTTTAGAATACTTGATTGTCAAATTATCCTATTCCACACCACAACCCCCGGATATTCTTCTTTAAGATGTAGTCCAGTGGTTTTCAATCTGCTTTAGAAACTGGTGCTGATCTGTGAGTATACAAAGGCTGAAAAACAAACCTTCAGTGTTAAAAAGTCTTTGTATGTTTCTTTATGTTTCAAGGCAATAACTATTTTCTAAAATAAAATTTCTCTCCTGTTATAGTATCATAGGTCCTTCATAAAATAAGTAGCTCACAATCCATGTTATGTAAGTAATAGTTTTCTAAAATATTCTAAATATAAACACATTATTATTATAAATAATATATGAAGAAAGATACTGATACTCAGGGTCATTAGTTAAATGTTGACAGTGATTAACAGTTACTAAAGATTTTTTTGCATCATTACTAAATACATTTTTTGCTTGTGACAGTTATATTATTGAGTTAATTTACTGAGTTTCAATATGCCGATAATTTGTGAAAGATAATGACTTTTGTACAAGTAAATAATACATATGAGTGTTTCAAAAGTGTATAATTAAATAAAATCTGTTGCAAATAATTGAAAATTTTACATATACATATTTCAGGAGCAAATAGAGAGATATCTATTTGCAAATGTAATAAAATAAGAAACAACTATACAAGAATTGTGCTTACAGTAGGACATTGTTATCTTAAAAGTCCTTTCAATGAGAAGAGTACTATTCTAATGAGAAGTAGATATTATAGAAATTTCTATTTCCTGTTAAATCATCTGTTTTGCCCCATAGAACCTTAAATATATTATTTAAATATGTATTTTTGAGGACTGAATAAACTACTCAATTTAATTATTGTAATATTTGAATGATGTTGAACCTTTGCAAGTTGAAAATTTTGATTTTGAACCATATCACATGGTGCTCAGAGCTTTCTCTAGAATCTATATGCAGGTATCATTCCTCGAAGTGCTGCAGGGACCATACACTGTACTGGCATCTAATTTCAAGCTGGTAGTATTTGAGCCAAGTGCTTTTAGCCACTTTTTAATCTCTCATATTCCCATCAGGATCAATTTTTAATAATGACTTTAATATCCTGCTATATAAAAAACAAAAATAATGTGACTAAATAAAATAAAATTAATAATGCAGTTAAATCTGTACTGATGGGGTCTACTTAATAGTATTTTGACATATATTATCTATATTCCTGATAGTGATAAGTCTGACTAGTAAGTCTGTTGTTAATGTCACACATTGTCACTTACCATCTTTCAGGATGGTTTCTCTCTCTGTGCCATCTATCTTCTGCCGGCCAATTAGGAAACTGGTAGTGTCAGCAAAGTAGATATAATTGGTTTCTGCATGAAAATCTAAGGCACGGGGGTTTACTAGATTTTCTATAGGGATCATGTATTCATCAGCTATCTTGGTATTTAAATCCATTCCTCTAACAATTCCTGGGCGTCCTTTCCCATAAAAAAGGAACAGCTCATTCTTGGGTCCTGCAGAAGAAAGATTACAAACATAAACAACTGATGCTTCCTAATCTTTTTTACACTGTGTAATGCCACTGTTTAATTAACTGGCACAATTAACGTTTTTAAAATTCAATACCAAAAATTAAACTCTAAAATATGCCAAATGTATCTTGATACAAGAAGGCCAGCTAATTGCATTACTTTAATTAAAATAGAAATTACTTCTGTGAATGAGTTATATTTAGCTAATTGTTCTTTTATCTGCAACTGTCTTTAGAGCAAAAACATGACAGATCTTTGGATAACTTGTAACTGTAAAATGGACTTTTATAAAAACATCAGGCACATTTTTATTTTACGATTAATTACAAACTATGTAACACATTCTGTAGAGACTGCTGTGGCATTCATTATGCTTGACAATGCTAAAAACTTCAGAACATTTAAACACTGCCTTCACTGCTAGAGGCAAACAAAAAAGAATCACACAGTAACACATACTTGCAAGTGAATATATTATAGCCGACTAAACATGTGTTTTTATAAAGAAATAAAATGCCAGTTTCAGCATCACACTTTTACATCTTAATTAGAATTTAAGAGATTGATGCTGTCTGTCAGCATAACACAACACTCATTAAAAATATAAGACTACATAAATAAACTGCACTCACAAATACACACACACACACAAACATACACACTCAACTGTTTCCTGAGTTGAAAATGGTGATAGAATGCAACAAGTTAATTTGATGTTTAAAATTATAAAGGAAAATATATGTAAAGTTCTCTAATGATTTGGTACTCTCTATTCAGTTTAGTCTATATCATTTTGAAGTAAATATTTTAGGTGAAAGTTACTTAATTTTATTAATAAAATGGCTGTGAAGAATGAAGTCCCTGAATGTCAGAACTGGCACTAGTCTTCATGAGCTCCTACTTGTTGTGGACATAAGTCCCTGTCAGTCTTACTAAAACAGTTGACAAACCACTTGAGACCTATTTGGTCGATGTATCTCACTGGATTTCTGTTCTTAGGCTAAAAAATTATGTTCTTCACAGTTATGTCAGTTTCCACCCAATATGTGTGGGTCCATATTATACTGCTTTCTTTTTTTTTTTTTTTTTTTTGGATTTTGGATTTTGGGCCATACCCAGCAGTGATCAGGGGTTACTCCTGGCTATCTGCTCAGAAATAGCTCCTGCCAGGCACGGGGGACCATATGGGACACCGGGATTCGAACCAACCACTGGATCGGCTGCTTGCAAGGCAAACACTGCTGTGCTATCTCTCCGGGCCCGATACTGCTTTCTTAAAGAAAGAACTTCAGAAAGAGAATGTTAGTGAAACAGTTTTATCAACAGAAAAATCTGAAGAACAAGCTATAGATAGATGTTTTATAAAGAATGATAACTAATTTTCTCAAGATTTTTTTCAGTGACTATTTTATTCATTCAATACTTACTACAAAGTTGCTCCTCTACTTAAGATTATTGAATCTAAAACAGATTCTTATATAGCCATAGTTTGGGTTCTGATTTTAAAAAAATCAGACATATTAATTCTATTTTGGAACATTGATGTTTCATTTGTGTTTCTAGCATTTATCTAATGGAAAATTCTACCTTCCCATATCAACCTTCCTTTTCTGTATAAATAATGAGACAAGGAATAGTGAGTTGTTTGTTTTGTTTTTTTCAGCATGGACTATTAACTTAAACTTGTACCTGAGTTTTGGGTCAAACTTCTTAATCCCTAGATTTCAGATAAAAATACATGTTTGTCAGTTACCATTATCCACAGGCCATTTGTTTTCTTCTGATTATTTATCTTGTGATTGATTATATCTTCTAGTTTTAGTGAAGTTTGTTTGATGATGATTTTAAGAATGTTTTAAACATAAAGTACTACCTATTACTTCAAAGTTTTTAGTGTTTTAATAACCACTTGAATTTTTTAATTTGAGCTTTTCTGCTTAAAATAGCTAGAATTGTTTACTTATATAAATATATTCTCATCAGTCAATATTTGGGAAGATTAAAGATTATGTAATTCTGGCAATTTTGTCACCCAAATGTGTGTTTGCATGCATTAATGTGTTGTATGCATAATTCTAAACTTGGAATACCAAACTGCTAGCTAAATGTCAGTTAAAATAGAATTAATGACCTAAATACAATAACTTTTCCCACCCTGAAACTTCTAATATAGTATCTCCAATTATCCAGAGGATCTCTGGAACATGATCTTTGATATTTTTATCTTTCCAGCATTTAAAGCAAAGTTCAAAATGAAAATAATGCATGAAAGCACATGTATCTTGACTTTTCTGCTTTCTATTCATAAGTATTTCTTCAATCTAAACACTTAAACTGAAAATAATCTAAATTTGATTGTCTCATTTTACAGTCCTCAGATGTATGTAACCAGGAAGTTAAACATCATAAGAGTAACTAGAGAGAGAACACTGAGAGACATACAATGTTGCTGCTAAGACAAGATACTGAAAAGACGGACATCTACAAAATAGTCATCACATTTTGATCATGTTTTCTTTCTATTCTATATTTTATATTTATAAAGCAGTGTTCTTGTGCTGTGGAAATTCAGAAAACAAAATTACTCCCTATAATTTCTACTTAAGTAATTTTATAATCTCTATATTTCTTGTTCTGAAAACAGATTTTTATTTTAATTATTTTATTTTAATTTAATATAAAATAAAGCATTGGGGGTCAGAGTGATAGTACATCAGTTTTTGAGTGTGCTTTGCATTTAGCTACCTCTGAGCATCCCTTTAGCCTGTTATAATTTATCCCTAAGTGCTTTAACTTCACTGTTAACTCTCTGGTTTCTTTGAAAATTACTTGTACTATAACATACTCAAAAGTCTGTCATCTTGAAGGTAATTTAGTAACTAATGATATTTAATAAATATCCTTTTTTGTGTTTTCTTATGAAATAAAAAATGAAAATTACAATAGAAAAATCACAACTAGTATGGACATTTGCCGTTAAATTTCACCTGATGTAATTTTATGTTATTGATTGGCTGCTGTTAATTAAATTTAAAATACTAATTTTAATCAGTATCTTCTGGCATAATATTAGATTTTCACAACATACTTTTGCATGATCTGCCATCACTTCCCAGGTTGAAACCGGTCCTGCAGCGACAAGTCCGTGTTTTGTAGCTGCTGCTGAGCAGACAGATGTGTGAACATCCCCCTGGCATTCCATATGGATCCATTTCACATGCATGGCTTCTGACTACAACAAATAAAGAAAAGAACACTTGAAATTCTCCAAAGACAAGTTAATTACGTGTATCAGTATGTCAAAAATTTGACAGTGTTAGAAGAGGGGATCCAGCAATGCTTTATACACCCACACAATCAATTGAAAAAAGAGTTGCAATCTTGAGAAGAGATAAGGATTTATAAAAGAATTTATATTTGCTTGTTTTGAGATACACCCAATGGTTCTCAGAAATTACTCCTGAATCTTCACTCAAGGATCACTCCTGGTGGGCTCAGAGGACCATATGTGTACAGACTACACCCAGATCAGCCTCAAACAAAGAAATAGCCTACCCACTCTACTATATATTGTGGCCACATGTAGCATTAACTATATACATGTAAGCAGAAAATTTCAACATAAAATTATAGTACATGATTTTGTAATTTAAAATAAAGTACACATTTATTATTATAACTATAAAAGTTTAAATATATCATAAATTAGTTGGTCAAGTAAAGGATATTTTTCTGTCAAAGCAATACATAATATGTGTACTTCATAACTACAAGATGCTATTCAGTATTAATCTTTACTGAAAAATGGTAAGACAAGTTGATTTATTTTTTAATAAAATAGTTTTATTTAAAGAAAATTTTAATAAATATTTTATTTAAAACCATCTCTTTGTATACAATATGGTTTTTATATTATTATTATTTCATTGCTTTTAGTCACTTGAATTTAGAATAATAATATGGTAATTTTGAAGTAATAAATCTCCTATTCTTTTAGAAATCACCACCCTTTTGTTTGTGTTCTCCATTCATCAAATGAATAAGTAGGTAGAAAAATAGTTTTACATACTTTCCACTTAAACTATTGCTTCTATATTTCAGTATCATCCTATAGAATCACTTTTTTCTCACCTATTTAACAAATATTCATTTTCAAACTTTCATTATTACATTCATACTCTCCATTAAATCATGTTCAGAAATACTATTGTCTCTACAATCAAATATATTCTAAATCTGACTAGTTATCATCACATTTACTGCTATAATCATAGCTCAATTCACCATGCTTTCCAGCCTTCAACTGTTTCTCCCTACAACAAATCATCAGCACACAAAGTAGTTATCTGGGTGTTTTGCTCCTTGTTTGCTTTTGTTTTTTAAAAATCAATTTTATAATAACAATGTGCACTGCTACACAAGGATAACTCTCCCATTACTTTTATAAGCAAAGTATTTACCATCTTCTAATTGTTATTACTTCTTCAATTTCCTTCTTTCTTTCCTTTTTTTTTTTATTTCTGGATCAAACTTGGCAGTGCTCAGGGGTTACTCCTGGCTCCATGCTCAGAAATCGCTCCTGGCAGGCTCAGGGGACCAAATGGGATTCCTGGATTCGAAACAATGACCTTCTGCATGCAAGATATGCCTTACCTTCATGCTATCTCTTCGGCCCCCAAACTTCTTCAATTTCTTGACCCTTTCTATTTTGTTTTCCAGTGCAGACTGCTCTAGATATGTGACTTTTCTGATGCTTCGTGAAAAATATAAATGACCTTTATCATCTATTTGTCATGCTCATCTATAACTGTCATGTTCATCCCTCATTTATTCAATTACTCAAGTATTTTATCAATTTTATTTTAATGGAATTTTCTTTGACCTTTAATTTAAATTTACGCACATTCTGACACATTTTAGCCACCTTATCTGCTTTTTTATAGCATAATTAATTGAAAATACTTAGCTGTTCTTTTACATATTTTATACTTATTACAAATTTCACAATGTAAGTTTTATGTTATAGAACTTAGCATATTCTGCATAGTACTTACACATTTTAATGACCAATGAATAAATGTAAACTAATATCAAATTCTAACAAATTTATGAGTAGAAAAATTTAGTTTGCACTAATTTGTGATATTTATTCTCATCAAATTTTTACCCTTAAAAATTTTTACCAAGTATTATTTTAATCCACAAAAGTATAATAAACAATTGGATTACTGCTTTTTATTACATCTTATATATTAATGAGCCTGAATTACAATATTTACAAACATTACTAATCTAACATGAAAAGTAGTATGTGATGTTTTAGAAATATACTCTAAAACATCTCACCCTCTCATTAATAAACTTTTCTTTAATTAATTTATGTCAGAGAACAATTGGAATGTTAAATTGAGAAACTCCACTGTCACAATAAAAATGAATAGTGTAAGAAAGTGACCTGATTTATTTTTCTTCTAAAATGATGTCCAAAACAGTTTTCAACATCTATTTTTTCTGTGTACATGCATCATGAATATAAAGCACTTTCTAATATCTATATTTAGCTTTCATTTAAATTCCATGGTTGTAGAAACAATCCACTAGGAACTGAACAATTTGTCATTTAAGACTTGTGAAGGGAACCCTATTGCATTTTATCAAACAGAACTATGTACTCTGGACATCAAATAATTTATAGCTTGCTCATTTTAGTACAATACAAAGGCAGAATGAATATGCTTACATTTAATTAACCATTATGAAGGTTCATAGTCTTGCATCTTACCTGTTGGTTGAATTCTTTTTTGATAGATTCGAATTCCTTGGGGATTTTCCATTTTAATAAATGAATGAACATCAGTGCTATTAAAACGGTTTATCTTCATAATATTAGAGTTATCAGTATTTGTTGCATACAAATAATCTTCAAAAATAGTTATAGCATAAAGATGTCTGACCTTTAAAGAGAAACAAATAGTAACCATGATTTAGAAAAATATTTCTTTCAAATTAAAAGAAAAATGTATTGATCTTTTTAATATAGAAAATATAGTAGACAACTCACTAGCATATAATCTGACAAAAAAAACCATGCATTTCATTCTTTACTTTTACTCAGATTCTGAGTGAATAAGAAATAATTTTGTTTAGTATAAAACTTGTTCAGTAGTTATTTTTAAAGGATATTAAGTTCCAAATTTCATTACATTCAATAATATGTTTATAACATAATAGCATAAAAAGTGAAATATTTGAGGGTGATTAGAACCATATCTAGTTTCTAGTCATAGACTAACATAATTTTAAGGCTTCTTTATACAGCTAAACTTATGTAGAATTCATCAAAGCATACCTCTTTCTTTTCAAGAACCAAGAGGCTGGGAAGATACATTATGGTACAGGAAGAATGTTTTCTATGAAAAAGAGACTGAACTTGATTGCAGGAACTGCATATGACTGACTATGAAGTATCTTGAGCAGTACTGGAGTGACCATACAAATTCCTTCACTGCTGGCCAAGCAGTAATACAAGGCCAAGCCATAGTATTACACCATCAAATATGGTTAGTCAATTATCTTCAGTATTGAGCCCACTAGATAGATGTAATTAATTAAATATGTCCTTTTTTTTTTACAAAAATGTACTAATGAGAAATTAGTTTTAAAATATGTTTATTAGTTTGAAATCCCTTTTTAATCACATAATATATAGACCACCATTTTTCTAAACAAGGGCAAAAACCTAAAGTAAAATATAAAACTTTAAGTAGATTTAAATAAAATATTAATCATATTAAACAAAAATATAATGTTTGATTTGAGAACAATCATGTATTTTATCATTTTGGACATAGACTGTGTTGCTCTTCTTGCCAAAGGTCTTCCACATTGTGAACAGAAAAGAGATTTTAAAGTCATAAAGATTATATTTTATATTATATTATCATATTTTATATTATTATAACAAGAAAAATAATGGTTATGCTGATGTTTTTGTCCAAAGGCATATGTGAGACAAATTGTGTTATACTTACATTATATATTTCTGGTCCAGAGTATGAGAAAACATTTTCTACTTATTACCTCTATATATTTGGCAAAAAGCATCTGCAACTAATCTTTGGCAGTATATTTTAGTTTTAGTGTTCTTTTAATATATATTTTCAGTTAAGATACTTTGAAAAGGCATGTGTAAAGCATGTGAGATGTGACTGTAAAAATTATTAAAGAAAAGTACACTATATTCTGTTTTAATCTGAAAATCCTGTCAACTTGGTATTTTAAATAAAAATAATTTGATTTATTTTCATCCAGCATATCTAATCATTACTTTTTCTGCTTCTTTCTAAAAAGACAAGACTAAATTAAATTGACTTTTGCATGCTGTTTTAAGATCATTTGTTATTTCTTCTAGTCTAGGTAAAAAGAAAGGCTAGGAATTAATGAGACTGTTGTTTAATACTCTCATTAAAAGTAAAGTTCAAGGAAGATTTTATGTTTTATTGTTACTCTAAAGTGAATATGCATGTATATTTTGTGTGTGTGTATATGTGTGTACAGAAACTGAAAGTCCATGTTTTTACTAGAAGTATCATCCACAGCATTGACATTGTAGGCAGTAAACAGACCCGGGCCCTAACTTGTGTTTAATACTGTCTCATCTATAAAACATATATAACAGAAGTTTTCCACCCCATTAATCTTGAGCAAGTTTTATTCAGATTTCAGGGGGTTTAACCAAATCTGAACCAATTGGATAATTTTGCTTACCAATAAGTCCAGTTGTCTTAACTATAAATATATATCCATGGAAACAGAATACTATAGTGCTTTCTACATAACTGCCAATCCACATCCCAGTAAAGAAAATATAGGTAGAGTGTTAGTAAATATATCCATACCATGAAGATAAAATTTTACCCTGATATTAATCACTGTCTCCTTATCTACATTCGGAAGTGTATATGTATATGTTTCCTATAAAAAATGAACACTTATGTCATTTCTGTTACTACAACACAAGTGGGAGGAGTTTTGGAGTGTTAGATAAAACATTCTGTGTATATCTTAAATACTTTCCCTTAACAACAAATCTGATATTAAAAAATTGAAAATGATGGGCGGAGCGGTGGCACAAGTGGTAGGGTGGTTGACTTGCACAAGCTAACCTAGTACGGACCGTGGTTCAATCCTACAGCGTCCTATATGGTCCCCCAAGCCAGGAGCAATTTCTGAGTGCATAGACAGGAGTAACCCCTGAGCGTCACAGGGTGTAACCTCCCAAATAAAAACAAAGAAAATTGAAAATGAAAAAAACATATCTGGACTCAACACTAATATTTGATAGAAATATATTTCACTATCAGAGTAAGATCTGAGGACCAGTGGTTCTGCCTTCCACATAATAGACAAAATGATTCATGTAAACTTAGCTCCACATAAGAAATCTGTGTGATCAATCATTTTAAATTTAAAAAAAAAATCTTGGTATGACAAAGGCTTATTTTAACTTACACATCTTTAGGTGTTTACTTAATGATACTTGCAAAATGCTCATAATTTAGCAAAGGATGTATTTTTACTCATGACAATTATTTTATCTCAGTAAAAATTGTAAAAGTATTTCAAAGACACATTTCAATTTAAACTAATAAAATGATAAAGTTGCATTTGTTAGCAAGGAAAATATTTCCAGTGCCACATGGGATAGATGGTAGTTCAGTTTTCTTCAAGTGGACCCTTAAATTAGTTTAGTTTTTAGTAAGTAGGTATGAATTGTGTCCTATTTAATACTTTTAGTCTTATGAGAGCTTTCTTGTTTGTTCTTTAGTACTGTTGCTGATTTTCAGTGTTCTTAATTTTTAAGAGTGAAGGATGGAGGAACATTTCCATTACTTTGTAATGCACTGTTAAAAGAACATTCTCTCCTGTAGGAAATAAATCAACATATTTATGATATTTTATCTTGATTTCACAGCAATAATTAAATTTTTTACACATATAATTTTATTAACTTAGTTACATTTTCCAATAAAATTGCACCTACTTGTCTGCCTTGAATGACAGTATGTCTGTTTTTGCCTTGATAGTCCACTACTTCAATGTAATCCAAGTAAAGGTCTACCCAGTAAACTAATTTGTTGACTAAATCTAGTGCCAGTGCAGCTGGTTGCTCTGTCTTTGAATCAATTATATTTGTTCTGTTCATTCCATCCATGTCACATCTTTCCACTTTGGCCACATTCCCGTAGTCAGTAAAGAAAAGTTTTCTGTTGAAAGGAAACTAAATGTTAAAATGGAAGGGGGGAAAGCATATTCAATAAAACCATCTGTAAAAAGCAGAACTCTTTTTTCTAATTTATTTCAGTGATTACATCTGTTAGCTTCCCATAACCATTTCCATATAATATCGCTCATAAACTGAGAAATCTGCTAATGAATATTGCAGGGCATGAGGGAACAGGTTAACCAACAACTGTAAAATTTCCCCAAAAGGAACGATTATGGTGGGTTTATTTTTATATTAGTGGAAATGTTTCTGTAAGCCTCATAGAGACGCAGGAGATGAGCGCAGTTCGTTTACTGTAAGCATCCAAAGTGAATCAAGCTACAAGTCCAGGACATGCCAGCTATTAGGTTTTTATCTTTGACCTGATTTTCAAATTGTTTAGTAATGTCTGTCTACCTAAATAACGCTATTATGCGGAGCTCAATGACCCCATGAGAATAGCAAACCTGGAAAGGAATTAAGCAGATGGAAAAGCAAATGTGCTGAGTAGAGCAAATAAAATAAAGCAATCCTCCTGAAAACAATGCCACAATCTCCCTAATATTCTCAAATCACAAAGCTTCATAAAAGAAAGATAGATAAAATTCTGGCTCCTGTATTTTGAAGAAAAGGGCTGGAACACATTGTCAACCATGGAGACAACAACATTTTCTGTGGTGCACTTAGTGTCTGTCAAAGGTTCAAATGCCACTAACAGCTCACTGTTTAATATTTGATTAGTATTCAGTATGTTTAGTAAACGCAAATCAATTTCAATTAACCTGACAATATTTTAACAAAATTACCTACTCATGAGACTAAATTTCATTTGTAAATTGCAGGCCATCTTGCCTTGATTTAAATACAATCTCAAGAATAATCTGATTTACTAAGAATACACAAGTTTAAGATTGACAAGAGAAAGAATAGTTGGTTTTACAAACTTGGTGAATTGGCTTCATGTTACTTTTCACAACCTCCTTGCATTAATACACAGTATGGGGTATCTTTGAAACTAAAGTAAGTATTATTTAACCTTAATTTAGGTCTTTCCACCGTGGGAAGTTTTGAATAATTTTTAAACATTAATATGGAGTGTGCTGTGATAGAGTGAGTCAGATTTTATTAGAAGTGTATATTTCCTCAAATGCTCTTGAAAGCCCAATTTATCATAATAAACTAAAATTTATTTTTTCAGGTGACATTCCATTCAGGAGAAGAGCATTTTATTCTAGTGGAAAATAAATTAGGGCAGATGGTGCTATATTTTATTGTCATTTAAACTCCAAAACTTCTATTATAGTGCTCTTACACACAAACATACACCTTCACAAGCACACAGGCATCTTTCTCTTTCTATTTTCATTTTCCCTCACATGCAAATCTAATTGTTCATAGCTATCCCAAGTTAATATAAGGAGAAACCAATTTTTCTTTTAATTATTACAAAACATTAACCACACTTGTTTTATGAAGATCTCTTTTTCTCTATTACTAAAATGCACCTTGGCTTATTATTTTTCTTTTTTCTATTCTACTTCTCAGAGTTGAAGAACTATATAGGTCTCTAGATATATTGGCTTGGGGCATAGAGAGATAGAGATTTTGAACCTGCTACGCAAGTTTAGATTATGTATAAAAAATGATAGGAACAATCAGTAATCACTATTGAAATGCTATTGAAGCTGAGAAATTAGGAGAAGACTAAAGACTCTTGATTTCATCTAAAGACTTAGATATAATACTAAAAGTGGAAAAGGGAAGAGTGGTAAGATAAAAAAATTATAGGCATCGATTAGTGAAAACCTATATAATCAAATTAGAGTTCAGTAAAAAAAAAACACAAATACTATTCATAAGTCTGAGAGAAATTTTATTATTAAGATTTATGATTGGTGATGTAATTAATCACAAAGCAATATGCAAAAAAAAAGAAGAGACACAACCCTCACTTTTTTTTTTTATTTTGATTTTTGGGCCACACCCGGTGACGCTCAGGGGTTACTCCTGGCTATGTGCTCAGAAGTCGCTCCTGGCTTGGGGGACCATATTGGACGCCAGGGGATCAAACCGCGGTCCTTTCATAGCTAGCTAGCGCTGGCAAAACAGACACCTTACCACTAGCGCCACTGGGCTGGCCCCACAACCCTTTTTTAAGAAGTTGCTGGTTTGTTTGGTTATTTTCTTCTGTAGCTGATGGTTTTGGTTTTGGGCTTATTCTTTTTTTACTCTTTTTTGTACTTTTGTTGTTATTCCCTTATGGTTTTTTGTTTTTATTTTGTTTTATTACCTTTTTCCTCTTTTTTCCCTTCCTTCTTCTAAATGGATATTTATAACACCTAGAAGACTCCTCCTAGTTTTTCTTTTTTTTTGTTTACCATTTTTTGTTCCTCCCCCGCCCCAAGGTACCAAGACCAGACAGTTATATGTTCATTTGGTAGAAATAAAAATGATCAGACTTGAAAACTAAATCCAAAGTCAACGACAACAGAATCGATACCCAATCTACAACAAACTGTACAAGTGGAGAACAGTTCCACTAGCATTATGGGGAATAAAGTAGGGAGATGTGGATGCATGCTGGGAACAGGGATGGAGGAAGGACAACACTGGTGGTGGGATTGCCCCTCATTCATTGTCACTATGTGCCTTAAATATTACTCTGAAACATTTACAATGTAATTCACGCATATCACAATAAATATTAAAAAAGTAATATAAATTAAGTCTAAACACCAAACCCATAATCAATGACAACAGAATTGATACCCAATCTACAACAAACTATACATAAAGGGACCTGTTACCCTAGCCATTCAGGGGGCAAATGGGAGATATATGGAATGCATGCTGGGAACAGGGGTTCAGGGAGGACAACACTTCAGGTGGGAATGACCCTAATTCATTGTCACTATGTACCTTAACTATTACTGTGAAAGATTTGTAATTCACTTTGGTCACAATAAAAATTATTAAAAATAAATTAATATGGGGCCAGCAAGGTGGCGCTAGAGGTAAGGTGTCTGCCTTACAAGTGCTAGCCAAGGAAGGACTGCCATTTGATCCCTGGCGTCCCATATGGTCCCCCCAAGCCAGAGGCAATTTCTGAGCCCTTAGCCAGAAGTAACCCCTGAGCATCAAACGGTTGTGGTCCGAAAAACCAAAAAAAATTAAATTAATATAGATTAAGTAGATGCTTTGGAATATTATGTTTATTCAAATAATAGTATGTTTGTACCTCCGCTTACAAGTTATGGGAATGTGGAAGTCAGAAAAATGTAAAAGAGTTTTCTAAGATTATTCTTTTTTCATTTTGATGTTTTTTTTTTTTTTTTTTTTTTGGTTTTTGGGCCACACCCTGTGACGCTCAGGGGTTACTCCTGGCTATGCGCTCAGAAGTCGCTCCTGGCTTCTTGGGGGACCATATGGGACGCCGGGGGATCGAACCGCGGTCCGTCCTAGGCTAGCGCAGGCAAGGCAGGCACCTTACCTCCAGCGCCACCGCCCGGCCCCTCATTTTGATGTTTTAAATGATGAAAGAGAATCAAGTATTTAATCTTGGTCATAACAAAACAAGTTTACTTAATTAATTAATTAATAGATAAAACACAAATAATTAAAATTCTACTGTTTTGATTATAGTATAAAATATAAATATGAAACCATAAATGTGGGTATATGAAGTGGCACTGTTATGATAAACAGTAAAAATATTATAATTCTGCACCCATCACATGACACAATAGCAATTGCCCAGTGACATTTAAAACAATTTTTATAATAGATAGAATCTATCTTCAGAATACTCTTATGATATTATCTGTTCATTTTTCATTTAAGTGCAAGAAAGAGATGTGCTCCCTGGCCTAATAAAAAAAAAGAGAATACAACTAGAAACAGTGAATATTCATAGTCTGTTAATTATTTAGGTGCTACTTAATTTAATTTTACTTTCTACCATTTTTGGAACTGAAGAGATAGTATAGCTGGGAAGGCAGATGCCTGAAACCCTATTATATAATATCCCAAAACCACCAGGAGGACCAATATATGCAGACCCAGCAGCACTGTTAGGTGTGACTACAAAACAATATGTATAAATATATATATATTGTCATTAAAATAAACTATATTTCCCATACATTTCTGATTGAGGCAATTGGTAAAAAATTTTGATATATAAAAGTTATTATTTTCTGATCTCAAATCTAATTTTATTTTTTGATATAAGTCTATATGGGTTGATAAACCACATTTTTCTCTCCTGTAAAAATCTATATCCAACTGTTAGAAAATATAAGTAAACCTCTGTTAACCACATTATAATATAGACCACTATAAGTGCCTGTGAGCTAAATGAAATAAAATTTCTTTATTTTAAATGTTCAAATCCTTATGGATTTAAACTATAACTCTCAGAGCTATAAACAAGTGGAAAGCATGTCTGTAATTTTTAACTCATTATTTTGAAATAATAGCTGGTTGTGTCCCTTCCTCAAGCAACCAAACAAGCAAACAATAAGGACAGGATTCTAGGATCAGATAATTATCTCAAAAGCTGGATAGTGGGGTTTTTATTTGGAAACTCTGGTGGCCCAAAGAAAATTATCAAGAGATGCCTCAAACAATGAACTGGGAGCAGTGATTTGTATGGCTACTAAAACTAAACAAACATTAGAGAAGAATGAATCCGAATCACATTCACTGAGATTAAACTATTATTCACATTTTATTTCTTAAAAATAGCTTATGTAAATTTAAGGCCATTTGAGAAAAAACATACAAGCATTATGACACTTCACACTTAAAGATTTAGATGTGTCATCTAATAAAGGGTATGATCAAATAAAACAATGAGAAATAATACCTTGAAAACAAATGCAATACATATCTTTTATTAAAATGTTGCCTGGAGACTAATAAAGTGCTCTATAATAATAATATTTTTTGCCCATTTAAAATTCAACTCAGCATTATTTATTACATTTTATTGTCTTTTCTATCTAGCATAATTTAATTTAATCTTAAAAACTTTTTTTTCTCATGATGTTACCCCTTCTAAAGGGCAAGTGAGTTGCTTTGAAAAATGTCTTTATTTTTTTAATATTTAAACACCATGAGTACAAGCATGATTGTAATTGGATTTCAGTCATAAACAGAATACCTGCCTTCACCAGTGCAACATTCCCATCACCAATGTTGCCCTCCTCCCCAACCCGGCTTGTGTTGGAGACAGGCATTCTACTTCTCTCATTCATTAACATTGTAATGCTAGTTGTTAGTGTAGTTATTTCCCTAACAGCATTCACCACTCTTTATGGTTAGCTTCAAATTGTGAGCTGGTACTTTTGGCCCTTAACTCTATATTTCTGGGCCTTATTACAATATTGTCTTTAATTTTTCTTAAATCCATAGATGAGTGAGACTATTCTATGTCAATTTCTCTCCCTCAGACTTATTTCATTCAGCATAATAGATTCCATGTACATCAACATATAGGAAAATTTCATGTTTGTATCTCTCCTGACGGCTGCATAATATTTCATTGTGTATATGTACCACAGTTTATTTAGCCATTCATGTATTGAAGGGCATCTTGGTTATTTTAAAAGTCTGGCTATTGTAGACAGAACTGCAATGAATATAAGTGTGAGGAAAGGATTTTTGAATTGTATTTTTGTGTTCCTGGCATATATCCCTAGGAGTGGTATAGCTGGATTATATGAGAGCTCAATTTCCAGTTTTTTTTTGAAGAATCTCCATATTGTTTTCCATAAAGGCTGGACTAGACAGCATTCCTACCAGCAGTGAATAAAAGTTCCTTTCTCTCTACATCCCTGCCAGCACTGCTTGTTCTCATTCTTTGTGATGTGTGCCAGTCTCTGTGGTGTGAAATGGTACCTCATAGATGTTTTGATTCACATCTCCCTGATGATTAGTGATGTGGAGCATTTTTAATGTATCTTTTGGCCATTTGTATTTCTTCGTTGAGGAAGAAATTTCTGTTCATTTCTACTTCCCATTTTTGATTTTTTTTCTTGTTAAGTCCTGTCAGTACATCATATATTTTTGATATTAACCCCTTGTCTGATGGGTATTGGGTGAATAGTTTTTCCCATTCTATGGTGGCTTTTGTATCCTAGGCACTATTTCTTTTGAGGTGCTGAAGCTTCTCAGCTTAATATATTCCCATCTGTTTATCTCTGCTTTCACTTGTTTGGAGAATGCTGTTTCTTCCTTGAAGACACCTTTAGTCTCAATGTCATGGCATGTTTTACCTAAGTGATATTCTATATACATTTTGAAGAATGCCTTTATTTGGAGTTTGAAGTTTTTTTCTCCTGACTAGAATCAGTTCTGCATTTTGAGTCAAAATATAACCACTTTGCACTTTTCTATCACTGCCCAAAATCTTGGACAAATTTAGGTAAATCAAATTAAGTAAATTAAATAAAATTTTATTTCAAAAAATCAGCAGTTTGAAACAGTTTCGTTTATTATAAGTTCTTATTTTTATAGGAGCTAGTCCAATGACTCTGTATACTCAAACCCAGTGATGTGATGCTTGGCTCAGGCAGTATTTCAGAGCTTCCAGGACCACCTGAGTAATATTCTGGATGACATGTATTGAAGTGCAGTTATGAAATTCAGGATCAGCATAGTATAAGCTATGTGCTTCACCACAATTTGTTACACCATTTTAACTACTTTCTGAAAACTTAAGTCTTTTTCTTCTAGGTATCTCAACTATAGTTTCAGTGTCTACTACACCAGGAAGTTTATAGTATATGCTGCCTCTAGAACCACAGATAACTAATGTAGCATTTTAACAAAGAATTTCTGCAGCATATTGGAAACAATCCCCTACATATATAATATATGCTATATTATAGATATAATATACTATATTATATATATTACACCCATCTGTGTTTAGTGATTAATTCTGACTTTGTTCAGGGATCACTCTTGATATTCTTGACAGACCATTTAAAACCCCAGTATTGAACACAATTTAGCCACACGTCAGGCAAATATCCTACCCTATTATATCTCTGGCCTTGTACATATATATTTTCAAATTAGATATTTTTGCGGGGAAGGGACACACAGTGGTACTCAGGGATTACTCCTGGCTCTGGCTCAGAAATCACTCCTGGCAGGCTCGGGGGACAATATGGAGTGCCAATGATCAAAACTGAGCTGGCTGTTTGCAAGGAAAATGCCCTAAGCACTGTGCTGTCACTCCAGCCCATCAACTTAGATACTTTGTGATTTGGGGATGGATACCAAGGACTAAAATTGCTTCTATTTTTATTTGCTGAGATTACTCAATATTATTTTCTAATTTAATGTTTCTATATCTTGGACAATTTTATCAATTCATAAGGAATAGGGATATATTTTAAGTGTTCAATTACTCATTTGAATCATTATTCATATATCTGCTAAGTAAATTGTAGTGTATTATTTTGGCTTCCATATCACTTAGTTATATAAAACAGATTTTAACTGGCATCAATGTAGATTATAATATTCATATTTCTGTAGGTAGAAGTTTTATGTTAGATAGTAAAAAATTGAATGCAGTTGATTATCATCTCCGATACATATGAAAAGTCACAAAGGGAATACCCACAGACAACGAAGTTGTATGGTTTACTGCTATTAACAAATATAACTCTATACTTTCAAACAAATGGCTGTTTACATGCTGACATCTTAAAATATTTTTCCAATTCTTAATAACAATGTCTGCTTTTGTGTTTGCTAACATAATCCTCCTGTGTTTATTACAAAACTATAAAGAGAAATTTAAACATATCAAAATCCTAACCATGTCCATTCATAGTATTTAAGTCAGTTTTGTGTCACCATTGTTCTCTCTGACATTTTGGTAAAGAAACAATGATAAAATTTTCAAATTTTTGAAGAGTTCTCTAAGCAATGTTAGCATTTATTTGGTTTTTATAAACAGGAAGCCATATAATATTTGATAATATAATAGATTATAATGGAGTATCATATTAAAAAAGGTAAAATATATTTCAACATTTAAAAATAATACCACTATGCATAAGGTACAAAGTTACATTTTTTTACCTACTTTTAAAATATATATTTTTATATAGCAAGGATTATATTAAAATTATTTTCAATTTTGTCTTTAAGAGAATTTATATTAGCATAAATAGTAATACATTATTCTTTCTTATTGGTCATATCAAAAATTAAACCAGAAAGCATATTTCTAACAGACATTGAGGAATTAAATAACATTAAGAATTAAAGTAGGCATATAAAATATCCAGTATTATAATTCCAAAATGAAATGGCAAATTTGAAAGATTATAGTTTCTTTGGAGTGAGTGATTTAAATTCAAACTTTACTAGCTCTTGCTACTTAAGGAATATGTTGAAAACAAACTATAATCTCTGAATAAACAATAAGTTGTTCATTAATGTATAGTTGTGTGTGTGTTTCTTGTTTGGGATGTTTGCTCTCATTGTTTAAAAGCAAGTCTCTCTTGGAGAACAGAGTATTTGCCTGGCATTTTTTGACATGTATTTGATTCCCAGCATCCCATATGGTCCCCTCAAAAGAGCCAGAAGTAAGCCCATAGTACTGTTGGGTGTGGCCCCAAACAAACAAAAACAAATAAATATATTTCTAACTTGGTTTTTGTTTTATACATAAACACACTGAAATTAAAGTTCACATGCAAACCCCTACTCTTCGCTGGCTGTTCTGATTCTAGGAACAGTCACACTATTGAGTTTTCCAAATTGTACATGAATTAGATGTCGGTCAAAACAACAAACCCTTTAAGCATTCCAAATTATTAAAAAAAATCTCCCTCCAGTCACAGTTCATCATAATGGCAACCCCATATACCGGTATTATCTGTTCATTTCCTTTTGACAGAAAAATATACTACACAAGAATAAATATGTAATACAAATGCAAATAAATCATAGACTGTACTAAATCACTAGAGTCCTTTCCCTCAGTAACATAAATGTAAGTGTATAGAGCCCACCTGGTGTGTAAGTGTGCTAACAAGAGTAAGAGGGACAAGCTATGATAGTAGAGGAAAGTGCAACAACAGGTGTGGGGTGAACTTTGGTTAGAAGATGGCTGTGGAGGGAAGGCAGTAATATAGAGAATTGGAGAATAGTACTATTGGCCCTTTCAATTATCAGCTAAAAAAAATATGGGATCAAGGTTACTTGACTGTGATTCAATAGGATTTACCCTGCTGTCTTAGGAAAGAATATGTTGGTAATATTTTTTTCCTTCCTGAAATCAATGGCTACACTTAATTACAACTACTGAATTTGACTGTCAACAAGACAAAGATGTACTTAGACTTGTGTATCACCAATCTACATGCGCTCTTATCCTCCAAATCTGTTGAATCCTTATAAACTTATCATTATCTAAAATAAAATGTGTGTATTAGTATTTCAGTACAGTGACTCATGTATAGACTCGCAGTGCAGTCAAAGCTTCTGTCTCTAAATAAAAATTCATCCTAGCAAAGTCCTCTTATCATCCACATGAAATCCTATCTCAATAATTGTACTCTCTGTGATACTATGATTACACTTGGAAAGTTACGTTTAATTAGGTTGCCTTTGTGGGAACACTATTTCGTGAGTCCATGCCATCCAAATGCCCTGTGTACTGCTGACTCAAGTCCAATACAGAACATTCCATATTGTTCAAAGAATAGCATCAGAGTTGGCCCCTGAATGCAGAGCCATCAGGGGTAACCCCTGAGCATCACTGTTTGTGGTAAAAAAAAAAAAGAGAGGGATCCTATCAAGAACTTCAAGATTAAAAAAAAATCCAGTGTCTCTCTAATATTATTTCCAAATTATTACTCTCATCTTGTATTATTTTTTCTTTATTGGTATCAATAGGTTATATTCTCATAGTACTCAATCTTGCATTATACATTTTTAAATTTAGATCATGATTATATAAATAAATTCACTGGTTGAGAATTTAAGATACACAGTTACAATGATTTACATAATTGTGTTTCTTTAATGCAATGATCAACACCCTTCATCATTGCACATTTTCTGCCAGCAGTGATCTCAGTTTCCATCCCATCTTCCAGTCTGCATTCCTCTATGCCTTCCTGGATTTTAATTAATACTCAGTAAATAGCATTCTAATATGCTGAGGAACAATGAAAATTAACTCAGCAATTCCCATATCTGTAGGATAACGGATTCAAAGCTCCCTATTTACTAGACACCTCTCTCCCAATAAAACGTTAATTTCCATATATTCAACCATAAAAGTACATATTGTCATTATTAAAATTATATAAATTATATGTCCATCAAAGAGAGACTGCCATCTTGCTTCACTTAAATGCAGAGCTTCATATTCTTCCATCTTACTATGCATTACTTGTGGCATTAAGTACATTCATTGAACTACCTCTGCCTTCACTGAGGCTTTATCCCCATTGATTCTATTCTCTCTGTATTCATTAACCTTTAGCTTGTATTTCTTCTTTCTTTTATATTCCTAAACTTAATTTCCTCTATTCTTACTTGACTATAGTGGGAGAGTGTGCTTGTCTTCTTAGAGAAGTTGGAATAGACCACTAAACAACTATTTTATTTTCATACAGTCCCATAAAAATGTATGAAGATTTACATTAGGTATTCACCTGCCTCTTCTTAATCCAGAACTAAAGATTCTATATGTCTATGCCAATACAATGCAAAATATATAAACAAACCTCATCTTCACAAATAATTTTCCTCAATATTCTTTCTTTTATTCTGCATATTTTAACATCTCTTCACATAATCTTTACTTTAACATATTATCTAGCTCTATTCTTTATCAACCCTAGATAAACTTTTCATGTCAGACTTCCATGCATCTATTGCACTTTATCTCCATGTTCCACTTATATCCAAATGCCTCCACATAATTTTTCATGGAAACACATTTAATCTTCCTTCTCAAAATATTTTTTCCACACTGATATTTTATTCAACCTTCTATTTTCCCATTTCATTTTAATGAACTAGGGTGTGACTTCTTCCATAAGGCCAAGTCTTTCACTGCTCTATTAACCTATTTCTATCATCATATCATTATTCTTTTTCACCCTATAAACTATTGGCTACTGAAAAACTATTTGTTTTTCTTTAGCATTGAATCTTTCTCACTTTATTTTCTCTAAATCTTTTTTATATAGAATATTAACATTTAGTTAGTTAGCTAGTGAGTAATTATTTGAAGGACACACTAGGTATTGCTCAAGGCCCAATTTTGGCAGCAGTTGAGATATCACATGTAGTTCTGGTTATAAAACTATAATAAAAATCATACAAGTAAATAGCCTTATCCCCTATATGCCATATTCCTTTGAACTATATGATCCCAAGGTATAACAGTAGAATTTATGAGTTCAACCTTAAAATCTGTAAATTCTTCCTTGTACTTTTTGAGTCTTTCCTTCATAATCATAACAGTAACTCATGCTGCATTATAAAATCTTCTAAGTTTCAAAATATAAATAATTGTATTTTGAATACATGCTTAAATTCTTAGAGTATTCAATTTGATATATCTAATAGTGATTTTATTGTTCTCACCATATACATTAATTTTATTCTATTTTATCTAGTAGATATTTTTTATCCATTATGATTCATGGCCTAAACTAGGCATTCAGACATCATACCTTCAACTATATCTTCTATACTCAAATCATCATATGTGTCACTAGTTTCATCTTAAGTTAATCTCAAATTCATATATTTATATCCATTTCTATTTTTTAAAGCAAATCATCATAATCAATTCCTAGAGAACTAAATGTTCTCATGTCTTCTCCTATTAATTCAATCTTCTCAAAGTAGCCAAATAAATATTATTAAAATTCAAAGTGGATTATGTGCTACAAAACCGTGCATTAGCTGATGGCAGCAATTAAAATAAAATCTCATATTGTTAGCATTAGTAATGATGGTGAGTATGATCCAATCTTTTGTCTGACTCCTGTTTTATCTACTGGCATTCTTCCATAATTTTAATATATTGAGCATCGATTAGAGTATGCATGTATTTCTATTATGCTATGTTATCTTTTAATTTCTTAAATGATCTTCTTAAATTTCTTTTGTGTACTCCACAAATTTGTCCTCAGCCTGGAAAAAATGTCTTTTTTGCTATTCAAGCTATTCTTATTTTTGTTTTTGAATTTAACCTAAATGCCAATGACTATGAGTGTTCTTAACTACATTTCTGATACTAGGTAGGTCTGCCAGATACAATCCTATATCATCTTTTGTGATTAAAACAGAGACACACACGCACACACAAAACGCACACACTCACACACCCTGGGGTCCAGAGTAATAGCACAGCAACAAGGTGTATGCCTTGTACACAGCTGACCTGGGATCCATCTATGACTTCACATGTGGTCTCCTGAGTTTGTCAGGAGTGATCTAAGCAGAGCCAAGAGTAACATCTGAATGCCCCTGGGTGTGACTCAAAAACAAAAGCAAGCAAACTAACAAACAAACCAAAAAAACAGCCTTTTAAAATGTACATAAATAACTCATACAAATACACTGAGATACACACATTAAAATGTTTAAAATGTATTTTACTAAATGACTGTAATCTCTGTAATATTAATAGTTACATATATGTTTAATTCAGTACTTTATAGTCAAAGTTTCATCAATTTCTAAACCAAAGCTATATTTTTATCACTTCTTTCTAAAATACATAAACATACATAGATATATTTATCCATATATATTTGACTTTCTTTTTTTTTTTTTTTTTTTTTGGTTTTTGGGCCACACCCGTTTGACGCTCAGGGGTTACTCCTGGCTATGTGCTCAGAAATCGCCCCTGGCTTGGGGGGACCATATGGGACGCCGGGGGATCGAACCGCGGTCCTTCCTTGGCTAGCGCTTGCAAGGCAGACACCTTACCTCCAGCGCCACCTACCCGGCCCCATATTTGACTTTCTTAAAATATCATTTCTATACTCTATAATGTTGCCAGAGATTATAATTTTGGATAAAAATTCACTAATAGGAAATTTGTGTTTTAGTTCAAGTTGAATCATTGTTCTTTTTGAGTAATTTCTTCGGGAGAACTTCTGAAAGTACTGAATAGCTCTTGTGTAGATTTGTTATTCTTGTCTGATCAACTTTTATATTCATTGTACTTTCTTTATATTCAGTTATTATGCACGTATATTCTAAAACCATTCAATATATTTCATAGATATTTAGATTACTTCTAAGTTACAGAAAAAGTTGTATCTTTGTTTTCACTAAAACTCAACTACAAACATGTTATAATTATGGTACTTAAGTAAAGATATCATTAAAAAAACAAACAAACAAAAAACAAAGAGAATTTACCTTTCAAATATTCATTAAGAGCCTACAGAAATAAAAATAAATAAAATATAATGTTTATGCAATTGACATAAAGCTAGGTTCCCTAGGTTGGCAAAGGTCTGAATGTGTTAGAAAATTAAATAAGGAGACACCTATTAGATAATCATTCATAGAAATAAAGTGAAGAAGTTGAGAAGAGAGATTACAAAAATATTGAGGCTGATGAACAAAAATCTCATAAGGCTGAGTCCATCTTTTGTGTGTGAAAGCCTTGTGTGTGACTTCTGACACTGCACAAATAAGAGCATTTCCAGGTGTGCCCAAATCAAAAATGATAAAAATTTATACTTAAAGGAATTTTTGGTATTTGTCTAGATAGGGTTGATGGTTGTTTGAGTATAGATGGAGATTGATAACAGCATTAAATAAAAGAAATCTGTATTAACAGAGAATATTGTGTTTTATAGAAATGTTTTTAGCTATATTATTCCTTCGCATTTTTCTTAGGAAGTCTACCTTTCTGCAAGACCTCAAGATGTCATTCAATTTAAAATGAAAGATAGATTTTACAGTTTGGGCATATTACATTTCATGACCAAGGGCAATGCTATCTTAGGACTCCTGCAGAGGTCAGTTTGCAGGATGTCAGTACTCAGAAGTTCATGCTCAATATACTTGATTCATGTGGAACAATAGAATATTTTCAGTATTATATTAGATGTCAAAAAGTTACCCTTTGAGATAAGCAGAAATGTGTAGCTTAATTTTTTCACTTAAGGGAATCTTATAGTTTATAATACCATGTTTTTCTAAACTAAAAAAAAAACAGAAATAACAAACTCAGAACTGACAAAGGTAAAAGTCCATGAAGTTGTGTACTACCGAACAAATCTGGTTTACTGCCAGGCTAATTGCCAGATATTGGAACTATCGATATCTATTTTAAATACTTAGTGGATGAAATAGTGTATATAATAATAATAATATTTATCTGCCTTTTTGTGTATTATTTACTCTCTAGAACTATTTCCCTTTATCATTTACTGTTAGAATTCTGCTGTCCTGTAATTTTGAAATAATTATAAAATATATAATAAAATAATCAGATGACAAAGCATATTGCAGTATATATATTTTTATTTGAGATTTTCTTTTCTCACAGTGAAAAAGACAGATATATGTAAGTTGAAAAGCTTTAACTTCTCTGCAAGTAATTTATCAAGAATTTAGTAGGCATATTTTCTTTTTTTTTTGTTTTGTTTTTTTTTTGGGTCACACTGGCATGCTCAGGGGTTACTCCTGGCTCTATGCTCAGAAATTGCCCCTGGCATGCACGGGGGACCATATGGGATACTGGGATTCGAACCATTGTCCTTCTGCATGGATGGCAAACGCCTTACCTCCATGCTATCCTCCAGCCCCTAGTAGGCATATTTTCAAGTAAAAATTCAGGTAAAAGCATTAGTTACTGATTAAGACTATAACAATAAAGTGTCTAGGTGAAAGAAGTTGTCTCAGCCAATTGACAAACTATATTTGATAATAATAAAATACATGTAGGCCAAAATTTCTTGAACAGAATAAACTTTGGAGTGTTTTATATTTAACTAGGATTTTATAGTATTGTAAAATTTGACATAAATGTCTATTAACATTTAATTTTTTCACAACAATCATTATATATTTATTTAATATTTTACAATAACAACTACATATTTATTTAGTAATTATTGGGGGTTGTTTTTGGAAGGGTAGTGTCACAACTGATGGTGCTAAGGGTTTACTCCTGGCTCCATATTTATGGATCACTCTTTGAAAGGCTTAGAGACCTCATGGGATAATACAACACTGCCCTTTTCACTCTCACGTAGCCAGAAATGGATCAGCTTTTAAACATCACTAATATTAAAAAAATATAATTGTTCTTATTCTACAAAAAATAATTTTATTATCTTATTAACCTTCGTTCAACAAAACTGCTCTATGAACTTATTTTGAAGATTCACCTTTAGAAGTAAGAGATAACACATTACTTATTCATTTAGATATCACAAAAGTGTCAAATATTTTAAGTATTTTAAACCTTGTTTCTTATGCTTTATTCATTTTTTTTCTTTCCAGAAAAAAATTAGCGCCATAAATTCAAGATTTTGGGAACAAAACAGGAAATCCTAAGACATCTGCTCTGATTTCTTGAGGGAGTAAAAAAAAAAAAAATCATTGGAATAAGTGTACTTTACAATTTTCAACACTAGGAGAGTTGAAAAAAATTAACTATGTATTTCAAATCGAAAGCAGTACCTACTTACAAGCTCTAGTTACAGAAATAAAAAAAAAATGTAGGTAACCCCATACAACAAGTATTCTCCCTATTTTCACAATATATCCATCACTGCAAAACTTAATTTGCAAAGGGAACAGATTGTTTGAAAATTGTTTATAATAGAATTTTTTCTCTGAAAATTTTATATTGTACTCTCTTGCTAAATGTTCATGCCTTTCTTTTTCTAATATTGTTGAATTCAGTATTGAGCTTCATAATTTTTTTTTTATTTTGAGCCATACCTGGTGATGCTCAGGAGTTAACTCTTGGCTATGCACTCAGAAATCGCTCTTGGCTCAGGGGACATTATGGAACACCGGGCATCGAACCCAGGTTCATCCTGGCGAACACCCTACTGATGTAGTATGGCTCTGGCTCCTACAAGTTAATATTTAAAGATGTATTCATTTATATAATGATCAATGCTTAAGAAAAATAATCAGAGAATATAAATTGGCTTTAAAGCTTATAAAATATTATGTATATAGATAATTTTAATATATCTAAATATATATATTTTTAATTATGTCTGAGTGAAATAATTTGAAGCTAAGCTTCTAAGACTTTCATTAGATCATACTTACAATGTCCCAAATTAAATTATATATCTGGAGGATGTATTTTGAAACTAAATTATGTGGACAAAATATGCTTTCAAACATTTATAAAAGAGCAAAAAAAAGTTTTCAATTAATAACAATAATAGTAAATGATTGGGCTCTGTTATGGCTTTGTGACCAAATGTATAATTGACGATGACCAGAATATTCTATATAGCTTGTATTATCCGACATGACCTAGAGAATAGCATATGACAGTAATATTCTTGATAAGTATAGAATACTATGTGTAAGGAAGTTGCTTTGAAATATTTATTTCATAACGTATTTCTTTGTGGAATAGGCTCTTCTAACACATGATTTAGCTCATGTATCCCAGCTTCCCTTTCATTATACTTCTGGCTATAAATATGCTCACTTTAGTTATATTTGTCCTTAAACATCACAAAGAATAAGTGTTAAAATTGCTTATAAAGTACTACATTTTATAAACAGTTATCTGCTAAAGATATTTTATTAGAACAAAGATTTACATAACTCTTGCTATCAATAGTAACATAAGAATCAAATTAAGACTGTAGTAGTAAATTGTAACCAAAGGAAAAAATTCAAGAATATGGCAAATTAAAGTAACTTTTCTGCACCTAGAAAAGTAGAGCTATTAAACTGTAATAAATACCAAAACAAAAAGTAATTTTCCTAGTATAAAGATGTATAAAACTGCTATTACCTGAATGGATCTGGAGAGAATTTTGCCTAGTAAAATGAGTCAAAAGGAGAGTAAATGATCTCAGTAATGTGCAGAAGATAAAGACATATAATAGAATAATAATACCTAAAGAAAATAGAAATGAAGGCAAAAGAATGGGTCCATAGAAGGATTCTTGCCACTGTGGGGTTTAGGAGGTAGGTCAGGGAAAAGACCATTAAACCAATGATAGAAGGAAATGGTCACTCTGGATGAATACAAGTTGCTGGACATAGGAAATTGATATACATATGCTTTATTAGCTAAGGAATTGTAAACCACAGTGCTAAAAGGAAAGAAAAAAAAGTAGCATAGAGGCAGCCTGGGAGAATGGAAAGAAAACTGTGGACATTGGTGGGGGTAAGTGAAGGGATTGGTACCTGAATATTTTTCTCCTGGAACTTTATAATGATTAACATGGTAACCTTTCGCTTCTAAGAAATTTAATAAATTATTTAAAAATTTACAAGATTTAGTTTAAAATGTAACTCTCATAATATAAAAATTTCTGTACTTCTGTACAGGAGTGTTACATGCTTATAAGATCACACATTAAACAATAATAGCTTACTCCTGATTCTGTGAATAGGGTTCTCTCCTGGTGCGCTCAATGTGCTATGTACGTTGACATGGATTTGAAGTAATTGCCTAGAAGTACTTTGATCTTTGCACTATATCTCAAGTGCTACACATTTTCAAGTACTAATTACACTGAAATTTCACAATAATTTATACATATAGAAAAATTCTACTTCCTGCCTTGATTTTTCCATTAAAAAGAAAACATTCTGGGATAGTCAATTGTCTCTGTAGCATATTAACTATTTGTGTCAGATAAATCTATGACAGCAATAATAACACTGTACATTTGTGTTACTTTTGAAGTATCTGTGTCATTGAAAGAAATTTCAGTTGAGTTACAATGGACTGAGATATTGTTAAAGGTTAATTGATGCATATGCATTATTCATCACATTTCCAAAGTGTGTAAATATAGATGATATCACTTATAAGTTAGGGCTTAAAGCTTGATAACTGAAGGTGAGCACAGCAGACTCATAAGCTCATTTGGACATATTGTGCAACTTAAAAAGATGTTGTTACAGAAATATAATCCTTGCCTTTTCCTCTTTCATCTTTTCCTCTGTCCTTCCTTCCTACCTTTTTCATTCTGTTGGGTTTTTTTCTTGCAATTGCTACAATGACCAAGATTTTGAAAATAGCTTTTTCCTTTTCAATAATAAATTACACCAGCATGCAAATAAATTTTTATTTTAATATAATTAGTGCAGTTAACTAACAAAATTTATATTATGGACTTCAGTTACATAAGTATCATGAAACATTAAAACCTATTTTTATGTTTTGGGGCACACCAAGCTGTGTTCAAGAGTTACTCCTGGTTTTGCACTCAGGGATCAATTCAGATGGTTCCTGGAGAACCTCTGGAATGCAGGGGAAACCAGGTCATCTGCAATCAAGGTAAATGCTCTCACCTGCTGTTCTATAGCTTTGGCCCCAGAACTTTAAAAAAATTGCTTGTGAAATATTGCTTAAGCTGTAAACTTATCAATCAATTATAACGAACTTGAAATGAATTATATTTTTAAATAATGTAATTTAAATTAAAATAAACTTAATATATACCATTAATTAACATGTTCTCTCTTTACATTAACTACTTACTTTCAAGATATATAACTCTCTTGAAAAATAATCAATACAAAAATTGTTCTTCTAGCTAAAACTAGTACTGGCTTTATATAAAACAAAACAGTTGATGATTTTATACATATCTATATGTTCTAGATATTCTATTCTTGACCTATTGCACTATGCTTTGTTATATTATCTGAAATCCCAAATTATTGCTATCTGATATTCCATTCTTGAATTGTTATATCTTCTTAATTTTAGTTCTTAGTGACTATATCTGATTTCTATTTTCTTTGTTTCTATTCTGATTTCAAAAGTTGTATCTAGTTTTTAATATTGTTTTTTTGACAGTATTGATTTTAACAATTAATAATACGCTGATTTTTCTTAGCTTTTATGTTTAAATTTTTAACAAGCCTTTAATAGAGAAGTATTTTTATCTAGAAGCAATAAAAACTCTAAATTTATTCATTATTTAAAACATATTTATTGATTATAAATTTTGTCAATGGCTATATGCCAGGGTAGCCTTATTTTCAAACTTATACATAGTACAAAACATTGACAGCTTTACATGAGTTTCACTTTGATCTCTGATAATTTTTTTCATTCTGAGAAAATTGCTTAATGTTTGAGCCAGTTTCTTCATCAGTGAAATTAGAAAACTAAATTATAAATAATAATGTAATTTTTCACCATATATGGACCAGACTAGCTCCATAGACTCACACTTTAAATATATATATAAAGCAAAGAGTGAAAAATCATGGGTACCCCAGCCACATAGCAAAAAACTGGCAATCTTAGGAGAAAATTGTAGGACAAGCCAGTGCTTTCCAAAGCCACGCTTGCTGCAAATCATCATCCAAGATAACCACTTTGCCTTTGATCCTTCCTTATCACTCCTCTATGATTCTCTTTAAGATACCAATCTGACCAAACTTTTAGGTATGCTGGTCGTTAGGCTGATATCACCACAGTTTTTATAGAACAAGTGTGGGCACCCTGTCTCTACACCCTCCTTTTTCCCGGAGGTCTATCATCTAAGAACATGCCCCACAAAAGTTGTAGTGTCAGAAATCGTGCTTTGAATTACTGGACAACGTCATTTTTGATGCTGTCATCCCTATAGGAATACTACAATTTACATGTCAATGTGTAGCTGATTTTCGTTTAGGTTTAGAAACTAATGAAATAACAGAATTGAAAACTAACAATAGCTTGCTGAAACTTCTGCCATTATCTTAATGGCTTCAGGGGAGATAATATCATTTTCATAAATGTATTTGACACTATACATTTTATCTTCTTTTAAGTTTCTTCTCTTTTTGTCTTTTTTATATTAAATTTAATCACTTTTTGACTTACATAAAAACAAATAAATTTTAATGACCTTTGAAATTAAAATATATTTTACAAATTTGCTTATCAGTGTAATTCTAACTTTTTTATCTTCTCTTTTCTTTTTTCTTTTTTATATCAATTATATTTTTAAATAACTTTGCTCTCACTTACCTAGAATAAAATGTATTATGGTCAGAAGTCAAATATATGATGCATTTTCTTAAATAAAGAAAAAATAGAAATGCATATTGTTGAAGTAAAACCAGTGTTAGTGATTTGAATGTTAGTTTCTTTTTTTTGGGGGGTTGGGTTTTTTTGAGTCACACCCAGCAGAGCTCAGGTGTTACTGCTGGCTCTATGCTCAGAAATCGCTCCTGGCAGGCTCAGGGGACCATGTGGGATGCCAGGATTCGAACCACAGACCTTCTGCATAAAAGGCAAACGCCTTACCTCCATGCTATCTCTCCAGATCTTGAATGCTGTTTTTTATAAAATTTTACTTTTACATTTTATATAAAAAAAACCTCTTCTATATCTCACATTTCACTTTCTCGAATATGATACATTTTAGTTGAGATCTTAAAGATCCTAAAACGAAATAAAGTTTGATATATTATTTTTATATTATATATGTTAGTTTAATGGTGAAGGAATATGGACATTGATAAAAATTAAAATATCTAGGGGCTGGAAAGATAGCATAGAGGTAAGGCATTTGCCTTGCATGCAGAAGGTCGATGGTTAGAATTCCGGCATCCCATATGGTCATGTGAGCCTGTCAGGAGAGATTTCTGAGCTTAGAGCCAGGAGTAACCCCTGAGCACTGCCGGGTGTGACTCAAAAAACAAACAAAAAATATATCTAGATCAGGGATGGTATAGATATAGTTGATAAAACTTAATTCCATAGTCAGAAATTTAATATATTCTATATTGATTGAAATTTTTAGGGTGGATAAAAAGAAGTAAGATAAAATAAAAAATCTAATAAATACAGCACAGGTTCAATGAATTCATCATGTTCTGATTGCTATTAATGTCAAACACAGTTTTAGGAATTGATGGTTAAATTTGAAAAAGTTATATAACTGGCATACCAATATCTGACTCCATTAAAAAATACCTAACAGCTTTATAAGAAATTAGCTATAAATTAACTTAGTTGAGAACTTTGGGAGAAAATACAAATGATTATTTAAATTACTTAAATAATAAATAAGTATAGTTACATTTTTATAATTTTATTTTTAATAAAATTATACATATGATTTATTATTATCTGAATCAATATTTGTTCCAGTATACACTACAGAATACAAAAATAAATACACTTTTTATAAGTTATTTATAAACTATGGAAGATTTGTAGACTCATTCCAAAATAAATGCTATCTTTAGATTTTTATGAATAATTAGAAATAAATAGAACAGTATAATCTCCAAGTAAGCAAATCATATGTTTATACTAAATGATAAATGGAATGAGAAGTCGACATGCCTAAACAGTGTGTGGAAACTCTCAATACTAATTACTGGCAAAAAAAATTAATAAAAACTTCAAATAAAATTTTAATAACACATTTAGGAAGATTATTTGAAATATTTCATAATAGAATTTTTCTTATAATATATTCAGTTATTCTCCACAGGTGAGATAATTTTACTGTATTTATTCTAAATGGCTATTTGAGATCACTATCAGAACTGGTGATTTACTCTGTCTCGGGAAATGAACGTAATTTGATGCCCTTTATTGCTAAATTGGCCCAGATTTAAAGGACATAATAAGGGGAACATTTGAAAGCAAACAAAAAATAATATGTTTCTATATGTCTTTTTAATAAAGAATATTAAATGAAATCCTAAATCCAGTTCTAATTACTCTTAGAAAGATCTAAAATATCTCAGTGAACTCTCTAGAGTAGTGTATTTTCAGTTGCATCAATGATGCAAAAAAAAAAGTTGTATAGGCATCAGCAAGTGAATATTCTTCATAGAAATAGAAGAAAATGACAGTATTCATAAAAGAATAAGGTTGAATAAAGTCTCAAAAATACATAAAATTTATTGTTTTGATAAGCCTGCAGGACACAATTAATTTTTAAAGCTTTCTTTAATTCTTACAATAGATGTAGGATAAATACTTCATAATGTGAACACATTCTAATACTCAACTACTGTGAAATGGCGAATTGTACATTCCATAATCCCTAGAGAGGGAGAGGAATTTTTATTTCCCCTATCCAGGAAACAAGAGACACAGGTCCAGCAGCATTTCTGATGCAGAAAATAATACACACACATTTGGGAAGGGGCATAGCAGGCCAGAAACACACTGCAAGCTATTGACCCACAAACCAGTAGCTCATCATGTGGAACCAGGAGTCCAGGTGGCAGCTCCTTCTCCAGGCCTCCTTTGTTATATACAAAGCCCAACCCCAAGGAGAGGGGGAAAAGCCAGTTGAGGAAGCAATGGGAAGCATCTTTTTAACAGAAAAACCAAAGGAACCAATTGAGAGGCATCTAATTAGAGGGCAATATGAAGACCAATCCAAAGGCATCTACCAACAAACTACCAAGATTTATCACAAAATGTACTTTAGACTAAAAAATAACACAAAGTAACCATTTTTATATTTTTCAATAAAGACTACTAGTTTATGTTATAGAAAGAGGGTAGACTGTCATAATAGAATGATCTGAAAGATTGAAGAGATCAGTTACTAATATAATTTATCCCTGCATGCAGCTAACTTGGGTTCAATCCCCAGCATTATAAATGGTTCCCTGAGCACTGGTCAGGAATAGTCTCTGAGTGCAGAGCTGGAAGTGACCCCTGAACATTGTGCTGTGTGACCCAAAAACTAAAAAAAAAAATCTGAATAAATATTAAATAGTGACAAACCTTAGGTCTTGCAATACAAAATTTATATTAACAATAAATGCATGTTTCTCCATAAGAAAAATTTCTGATTTTAAGATGAGAGAGTATCAATTTTTCTAAAACAAATAATGGCTAAAATGCGATCTGAAGGAAAAGGAGGTTGAGACAAAGAAGAGGAGAAACAGAGAGAAGAAATATAATAAAAAGGAGAACAGGGGCCAGAGCGATAGCATAGTGGAAGGACACTTGCCTTGCATGCAGCTGAACCAGGACAGACCTGGGTTCAATCCCCAGAGTCCCATATGGTCCCCCAAGCCTGGAGTAATTTCTGTGTGCATAGCCAGGAATAACTCCTGAGTGTCATCGAGCGTGGTCCCAAAACGAAAACAAACAAAACAAATAAAGGAGAGTAGTAGATTCAGAAGAATGTGAATGTTGTATATCTATAGCTGATTATTTTGAGAATGTTTTATGCACAATCCAACCAATGAAGCTTTTACAGCTAAGTTTATCTTCACTAGCAGTGATTCCTAGAAATTAAAATGGTTTTCCATCTTACCTGCTGGCTTTATTATTTTTGAAGAACTTTGATGTTTCTGACTGGGTCAATTTGATAGCTGTAACCTAAGGTCAATCTAAACTCTGTGTGTGTGGGGGGGGGCACTTTTACACCAGTCTAAAGACTGTCTCTACTATATGTAATATTATCTATATTGTATAAGTCCTTAATCCTTCCCCCTTTCCTGCTTACTCCTCTAAAAATCCTTTCTAATATCTTCCTCATTCTCTTCCCCCCCGATTTGATATTCTCCCTATTTAACACTTTTTTACTCCTACGGCTCTTCACCCCTAAGGACTTGGAGCATAGCCCCAACTCTATTCCTTCCATGTCTCATGGCTCTGGACTGGACCACACTGGAGCAGGCTTTCATGTTTTCCCGGCACCAACTTCCACCAGGTTGGGCACCTATGCCACCCTGATAACAACATGGAAACTGCAATGACTTGCATCCAAGTGGGTTTCCTTGCCATGCCACCTAAAGACAAAATGAAATGAGGACACACTTTGTGATTCTTGACATCCACAAAAGACCTGTGTAAACCTAAGATATCTAATTACAGAAGCCTGACTGTGTCAATCATGATAAGGAAAATTTTTCCTGGGACCTAAAATAAAGACCTTGGGGTTAGAAAAATTTAGACTATGTCAAGCCTGTAGATGGTTTTATGGCAAGATGCTTCCTGGATAAGGACACCCTGCTTTTAAACTAAAAGTTTTTGGTTTCCTAACTTTTACTGCCCCTCCCTATGCAAAATACGACCACCCTTTAACCTCTAAATGGGGATTTCTGCCTTTTACAGAGAACTTTTGCACATGAATTATTCAGCTTTATCTCATATTTCTGTATTTTTATTAAATTAATAAGAGGGAGTTGCTGGAATAATTGATTCTCAATCTAATAAGGATATTTCTTCTTTGCATGTACTTCTCCTTTCTGAGTGGGAAGATCTTCTGGATTGGCCCCCCAACTCTACATGTTCTCCACCTATGGGGGTGGTCCTACACTTACCAATAAAGATCTCAGGTCAGAAAAACTTCTGGTTTGGGTCCCACAGCTTACCTGTCTGCCTGCCAGTGTCCTTTGGCTTGCTTTTTGATAGCCATGATGGAAGTTTTTGAGCATGTTTACCTCCCTCACCGATGTGGACTATTTCTTCTAGACTCAAGTTTCCAATCCCCTGGAGTTTGGGATATTAAGCTTCCTCTACACATTCACACATAATACTTATAACCCCAGACATAAATATGTATATATACATATATGTACATTTTGTAGTTCCATTAAGCCATATAAAATAAATCATAGGTGTAAATGGTAATTTTTCTAGTATCTTCTGAATATGAGTCATTTTCTTCCATAGCCTTTTTTTTTTTTGGTTTTTCAGACCACACCCTTTTGATGCTCAGGGGTTACTCCTGGCTAAGCTCTCAGATATTGCCCCTGGTTTGGGGGGACCATATGGGACGCCAGGGGATCAAACTGTGGTCCTTCCTTGGCTAGCACTTGCAAGGCAGACACCTTACCTCTAGAGCCACCTTGCCAGCCCCTCTTCTATAGCCTTTTGTAGAATACTTTCTCCCTTAAAACTCAGATGTTATTATCCTAATGCTCAATAATTCAGAATGAGGATGCATTTTCAGATAAAATATTTAGAGGTAAATGTAGCCAATCAATATGAGACATAACTTATTCTTACATCCAAAAAGTAAAAATTAGACACTACATTATATATCTATATATCTTTATATATGCATATTATCAGAGTTTGTATGTACTTTAAAAAGAAGCATTCCTAAAAAATATCTGCACAAATTTGAAATAGGTTATATGAAGATTATCACAAATCAATACCTTCAATGGATCCCATTTTCTTTGAATCAGTATATTTTTCTCTAGGTAGAAACATCCAATTCACAACTATCAATTGGAAATCAGGTCATTATACACCAGGGTGGATCTAAAATTGTCAATTATTAAAAGTTTGCTTGAAGTTCTATACTGCAAGAGTTTCAATATCAATGCCATGTAGTATATGTGTTAATAATAAATATGATAGATATTGAAATTGTTTGAAAATTAGCATTGACAAAATGTTGGCAGTCTCTTAAATGTCACTCTTGGTTAATATAGGGCTGTGGTGGTTGAAACATATTCACTCACCTGAAGTTCAGAAAAATAAAGAATATGGTATAGTATAATTGAATGAACGGATTACTTAAAATATCTAGTTCTTGTAAATAAAACATAAATTCTCTTAACTCGAAAATATAATTTAGAATTTACTTGATCACAAGTATTTTTGAGTTAAGAGAATATTCTTCTGATTGTCATTAATCTAGTATCGCCTTTCATCCATTTTTAAATCAGCTTTTATGTGCCAAAATTGAAGCATTCAGCAGAAAACTTGGCCATCTTATAAAGGTTTCTTGAGTATATTATCTTCATGTTCATTCAAATTCTTAAAATGAATACTGAATTAATTCTTATTCTTTGTGCAATTTACAAACATTAGTTGAAAATTATGGCATATTTCTGTTGCATATTCACCTTGTCGTTATGTAATCATTGAATATTTATGTAGCACATACGAGGTATAGCAACATATAGTAAAACAAAGCTGATTTGATTAAAGAAACATTTACTACCACCAAGAGACTCAGAGAGTAGTAGATAAATCAATTGTGCCTGAAAACAAAGGACATGTGAGGAATAGGACTCCAAAGGGAAGTTGCACCCAGTCCACTAAGCGGGAATCAAGGAAAACGTTAAAGCTAAAGGTAGTGTGTGTGTAGACCTAAAGGAAAAATGTGGATTTACCAAGTTGCTTTACAATGGGTACAGTTAAGTGCAAAACAGAAAGTACTGAGCATGTAGAATCACAAGCTTTGCCTCCCCTGGATAACATACTAAAAATGTTTATCATAATTACCTTAATTTGAACACTAAAAATAAGTTTCTGGTGTTAGATGTTATAATTCCTCTGAAAACAGAATGTCAAAGAAATAAAATAATAGGTCCAAAATCACAAAATATGGAGCATGGTTAAGATAAAACCCTCTAGTTTTATGACTTTATTTTGATTATTTTAGTAGTATAAAAAGATAACTTCTGTTTTGGAAGAGAAAAAATAAAAAAATATCACTGTCATATAATATAGACATCCATAGCAATTTTGGGTACAAAATTAGAAATTTCAATAGTGATTAGAAATTAGAAATTGCAGTTAGGAATTTGATTTGCTATCTAAAAACATAAATTATTTTTTTAGATATTCTTGTATAATGTATTTGTGGGAAACTTCACAGTCAAAAAAGCTTTGCTAACAGTTGCATCCATTAGAGGATAAAGAAAATTTTAAGTCCTTAGATTGTTTTCCAAATTTTTCATTTTTGGAAATGAGAACCTATTTTAAGTTATTAGAGAACTATAATAATGATGGCAGAAAAATTGCATCGGTGAAGGAGTGTGCGCATTTTATGGCTGAAACTCAATTATGAACAAGTTTGTAACCATTGTGCTTAAATAAATTATTTAAAACTTTAAAAAGAACTATAAAAAATCATAGCTATTAAACATTTGTTCACCTATAAGTTGTCACAGGCAGCTCTTCTTTAAGTGGTGTGGGGTTACATTTTCTTCAGGATGCCATCAGCCTTAAAATAAGTGATGTCATTTTGCCTTTGTCAGTTGGCAGGATTTATTGAGTATCTGATCTGTGGAGGGCACTAGAATATGTCCTACTGGGAACTGCAAGGTAAATAGAAGACATGGTCTTTGCCCTTGATTCAGGTACATTCAGAAAGAGAAAACAGCACAAGTGTGCCCCAAATGGGAAAATAAATATAGTGGTCCTCTTAAATCAATATCAGAATGTCTCAGCATATCATGCTTTGCCTTTGCAACGTATGCAGGAAGACAAGACCCAAGAGCTATAACCAAGTTGATATATAGTCTCAGAGAGAGCATAAAAGGAATTTTTCTGGATTTAAAAAAATAAGAACAAAAAGAGTCATATGTGTTATGTCTTTATCTGTTTTATAAAATGTGTTCATGACTTTTATAGACAGTCTCAGAGAAAACAAAGTAACATAAAAGTCTTCTAATATTTGAAGAGAGTAGTTGGCAATATTCTTTCAACATCTGGTTATCCTTGCAATGCCATGTCTCTATGTATAGTCAAAAATCTATTTTGGTTTGAATGGAAGACTAATGGCAGAGACATTATTCAAAGCAACCCTTGAGGCACAGTGGGTTGTTATTTCTAGAGACTAAATGCTAAGTTTTTTTTGTTTGTTTTTGTTTTTTTTTGTAATTTGAATCCCTTTCTCAGTATGAAAGTCTCTTTCATTTTACTACCAAATTCAGTTCTTTGCTACCTGGCTAAAATTAGTGTAATTGTTAGAACCAATTCAAAAATCTCAATCTCAATACTGAGCAAATATATTCTTTTATAATCTAGCTCACAGTTGGAGAATAATTAAACACATAACAATGAAAACCTAATATGCTATTTTGCATATGTTTGAAGAAAAGTAACATAAATCTATTCATGTAAATTATTCCAAATTTAGAAAATGCAAGAGAATTATACTTGACAAACCATATATAGATTTTTCTTGCTCCACTACATTTTATAATAGTCTCACATTTTGATTTGTGTATACTGTTAGCATCTTTGTAATGTATTCCAATATTCATATCTTATTTGGGTCTTCCCAGAATTAGAAAGGATGGGAGCACAAATTGAGAGTTAAAGAAGATGTAAATAATAAAATATAGAGCTAAAACAAAGGAAAAACAAAGATAGCTTGTTTGTGTTTTAAAACCAACCACCATTTTGAATGTCGAGTTTATTTCTGTTGGAGAAATTTTTAGAAAATTGGACAATTAAAAACTGACACAAGGACATGCGCATTTGCATATTGCTCTATCAGGAAAAGTACAGAGTGAACTGGATATTCATATACTACCTCCCACTCATCAGATTGAGAGGAGATAGTGGTATTGATTCCCTCCATGTCTGGTATATAATAGGGGAGCAAATTAATCATAACTGTAAAAGAAAGTTTGAAAGCAAAGAAGTGTGGATGTTAATAGCTGAAATGTGGGTCATTGTTCATTATAAGTACAGCAAAACAATAAGAAGCACTACTGCTGTATTGAGTATGCCATTTGGGAATTTTGTAATTCACATATTTGAATATGTGAGTTTGTATATTAAGTACAAGGAAACAATTTGTTGTGAAGTCAAATCAACTGATAATGTTCTTCATGATAGCAATATTCTATTTTGCAAAGGATCCTTGCTTTTTTTATTCTTCAAAATTACAAACATGTTTGCAGTTGGGCCTCAATTATTAAAAAAAAGAACAGTCCCCTTGACCTGTGCAACATTCCTACCACCAATGACCCCTATCTTTCTCCTCCCCACCTACTGCCTGATTTTGAGACAGGTATTGTACTTCTCTCACTCATTACCATTGCTATGATAGTTTTTAACTACACTCACCCCCTTTGTGGTAAGCTTAATATAATGAATTGGTCCTTTCAGCCCTCATCTCTATTGTCTCTGGGCATTTTTACAATAATGTCTTTTATTTTTCTTAAAACCCATTAATGAGTGACACTACTCTGTGTCTCTCTCTTTCCCTCTAACTTATTTCACTCAGAATATTAGTTTTTATGCACATCCATGTATAGGAAAATTTCATGATTTTATCTCTTCTGACGGTTACATAGAATTACATAGTGTAAATGTACCACAGTTTCTTTATCCACTCATCTGTTGAAGGGCATCTGGGTAGTTTCCAGATTCTGGCTATTATAAATAGTGCTACAATGAATATAGTTGTGCAGAAGTCATTTTTAAATGTGTTATTGTGTTCCTAGAATATTTCCTAGGAGTGGTATAGCTGGATCATATGGTAGCTCTATGTCCATTTTTTGAAGAATTTCCATATTGGTTTCCATGAAGACAGAACTAGACAGAATTCCCACCAGCAGTGAATGAGAGCTCCTTTCTCTCCACAACCCTACCAGCACTGTTAGGTTATAGAGATTGAAGATAAATTATTTAATTCTATTGTATACATACTAAGCATAAACATACACTTATACAGATAAGCAAAGAGACTTTTACACAAAATTTGTAAAGTTAAAATTAAGAAAAATATTGTAAAACACTGTATATCTACTCCTTCACATTTATTTTTGGCCGTTGCTGAAAAGAATCAATTAAACTTGAGGAATAATAAATCATCTAGGGTTAGTTTGTAAATAAGTAATAACCATTTTGGTGAATAACCATTTTTTCCCAAATCAAGAATAGCATGCAATTTTTTTCTACACAATTAATTTAAAAAATTTGAGATAAACTAAAATACATAGACACAGAATATACTTAAACATGTAGGTAAATATGATTTGAAAATTTGAGATTATTTGCATTTTATTTAAATGAGATAAAATATTTGAATTTAAAAATAGGAAATATTTTTAAGATAAGGGGTAAAACATATATTCAAAAGGAAATGTTATGTAGACAGTTGGATATACAGAAGTTTCAGGGAGAAGCTCAGGAAGAAACAATTTTGAAATAATCAATTTAGTAATGCCACAGATGAGTTTCACTGAAAAATGTGTACAGAAAAGGAAAAACAGGATGAAGAATGAGCCTCAAACCCTCCAATGTTTTATATTTAGAAAATACAGAGAAAAAAAACTTAGGAAGATGTAAAAATAAAGCCAGTGAGGCAGAAGCAGAAAAAAGGAACAAGTAATGTTCCTAAAGTGATGAAATTATTTCAAGGGGAATTGTGGTCAACTTCACAAATGTTGATGGAAGTTCAGGGCAGACGTATAATTAAAATTATTGAGTAAAATATACTAATGTAATTGTTGATCTCACAAATAATTGTTTTTATAAAGTAACTAGGGAGAAATAACGACCTATATAATATAGTTCAAAAGAGAATGAATGTGTAATGACTGAGGACAGTCATTTTGTCTGATTGTTTTTTCTATAAATTATGAGTACCTGAAGTTAAGATACAGTTTGGATAGAGCAACTTGGCTATACTAGTCATGAGGAATGGATTATAGACAGATGATACTTGTTGGTATTTCATAAAACCACAAGAGATGTATGATTAAAAAAAAGATACAGTTTGGGGGTTGCACAGTTGTTGCATTAAATAATTAACGATGGGGCTGGATGGTGGATGATGCCATCCAGCCCACATGGCTCTGCAACCTCCATGCAGCCGGCGAGTTCCAGGCCCAGGTGAAATCACTCACACGCAGGCTTCAGGAAGAATCATCTTTATTCATGCCCTTGCCACCACAGGTGTGTGGCCTATGTTAACCTTTTAAGCACAGCTATATTTTGCTAGCCCTGCATCTTATCTCCTGTTAGCCATCTTCCCTTTGGGCTCCATGCGGCCCAAAGATCCAAAAGCCAGGAAGCCAAGCCGGGCCAAGAGAGAAACGGCAAAAGGGCCGAATCCCCTGGCTCAGAGGTTTATCTATCCTTTCCCAGACCCCTCCCAGAAATGGGAGGTCTTGCAGGTAGTTACACCTATTATCCGGTTCCCAAAACTCCTCCCAGATATGGGTGGGTCTTGGGGTACACCACATTTCCCCCTTTTTTAAATATTTTCTTTTTTTTTTTTTTTTCAGGAAGAATAAGACCCACCCATATCTGGGAGGAGTTTTGGGAACCGGATAATAGGTGTAACTACCTGCAAGACCTCCCATTTCTGGGAGGGGTCTGGGAAAGGATAGATAAACCTCTGAGCCAGGGGATTCGGCACTTTTGCCGTTTCTCTCTTGGCCCGGCTTGGCTTCCTGGCTTTTGGATCTTTGGGCCGCATGGAGCCCAAAGGGAAGATGGCTAACAGGAGATAAGATGCAGGGCTAGCAAAATATAGCTGTGCTTGAAAGGTTGACATAGGCCACACACCTGTGGTGGCAAGGGCATGAATAAAGATGATTCTTCCTGATGGCTGCGTGTGAGTGAGTGATTTCACCTGGGCCTGGAACTCGCCGGCTGCATGGAGGTTGCAGAGCAACGTGGGCTGGATGGCATCCTTCACCATCCAGCCCCATCGTTATTTATTTAACACAACATCTGGCGCTCCGAACTTTGACCTGAATCCTGAACCCAAGAAACCAGCAACAATGGTAACATTTCTGCTTTTCAGTTTAATTTTGGCTCTTGTCGGGTGCACTGAGCCCAAAACCCTGGGCCACGTGCAACCATTTTTAAAAATGGCCGACACCCCATCTGGGGGTTCAAAGGCCATTAAAACAAGAGAGGTGAAAGCTTGCACCACCTCTGGCCAAGGCCCAGAACTAAAACTTTGTTACAAAAACCAAAAACCTCGGCCTCTTCAAAAACTTATTAAAAGTCTAAATTGGAAACGGAGGAGAAAAAAGACTGTATTTAAAGTGAACTGATTTTCTAAAAATGACCTTTGGCTTGAATTTGGATTTCGACTTTGGAAATTTCGAACTGAACTTTTAGTTTAAATCACTTGAAACTCTGAACATCCATAAGCTGCTTCCAAAGTGCGCCCGGAGGGAAAAATAAGGCAGCGGTGAAGCCCCTCCAGCATCAGAAAAGTGGCCGAAAACTTGCTTGCAAAGTGCGCCCAAAGAAAAAAAAAAGCTGCGAAAAGCTCCAAGCGGCTGGGCTCGGCTCGGCTGGGATCGGCTTGGCTGGGCTCAGCTTTGCCCGGAAAAGCGAAAAACCTGGAATCCTCGCTCCAGATCACAAACCGGCAGCGGAGCCTGGAACTACGGAAGAAAGCCACGTGGTAAGATCAGCGTGGGACAAACAACATCTGAACTTTAAAAGTTTACAAAAGCCACGTGGTGAGATCAGCGTGGAACAAATTAATCTAAACTATGGTTTTAGGTGTAGAAAATTAGTGGGTAGTAATATTTTACTCATAGTTGGTAATGGAATAAGTTTTAATTAGTTAGTGGTTAAAAAATAAAAATATAAGGGAGGTAATACAAATTAGCCCATTTTAACATCTAATTTCTAACCACCTGCATCTTTGTCTTAGTCATTTTCTTTATGATTTAAATGTGTTTTGTTGTCTTTCAAAGTTAATATTTTCAATTGCAAAATGTTTTACTGTGTATTTTAATGTACTTAGCCTGTTTTTAAAATGTATGTTATGCATGTATGCTGAAGTACTTGTGTATAGGAAAAATATAGGAACAGTGAAGTTCCCCCAATATAGTTTAAAAATATAGGAACATGAAAGTTCCGAAATAGTGCTTGGTAAAAAAGCATTAATAGAATTTTAGGTTACAGGTGTAAAGTATATTTTGCAAATGATATGTTTTTGAAAAGGGCTGGTATATTAATTTTCACTTTATTACGTTGGCGCATGAAAATATTTAAAAAAGGGGGAAATGTGGTGTACCCCAAGACCCACCCATATCTGGGAGGAGTTTTGGGAACCGGATAATAGGTGTAACTACCTGCAAGACCTCCCATTTCTGGGAGGGGTCTGGGAAAGGATAGATAAACCTCTGAGCCAGGGGATTCGGCACTTTTGCCGTTTCTCTCTTGGCCCGGCTTGGCTTCCTGGCTTTTGGATCTTTGGGCCGCATGGAGCCCAAAGGGAAGATGGCTAACAGGAGATAAGATGCAGGGCTAGCAAAATATAGCTGTGCTTGAAAGGTTGACATAGGCCACACACCTGTGGTGGCAAGGGCATGAATAAAGATGATTCTTCCTGATGGCTGCGTGTGAGTGAGTGATTTCACCTGGGCCTGGAACTCGCCGGCTGCATGGAGGTTGCAGAGCCACGTGGGCTGGACGGCATCCTTCACCATCCAGCCCCATCGTTATTTATTTAACACAACACACAGTATATATTCTGGTATTTTAGTAACAGATGGTAATGTAGAAAAATTGATGAAAATTAAAGAACAAAAACAAGAAAATGGTTGGATTTTGTTTTGTGTGTGTATATATGTGTGTGTGTGTGTGTGTGTGTGTGCGCGCCCATTTGTGTATACACAGACATATGTGTATGATTGTGTGTGTGATTCCATTCCAAAAGTGCTTAGGACTTATTTCTCCCTTTTTTTGGGGGGGGGGGAGGTTTTGGGTCACATCCAGCAGTGCTCAGGGGTTACTCCTGGCTCTATGGTCAGAAATTGCTCCTGGCAAACTCGGGGGACCCTATGGGATGCCAGGATTTGAACCACCATCCTTCTGCATGCAAGGCAAACACCTTACCTCCATGCTATCTCTCTGGCCCCTATTTCTCCCATCTTTTTTTAGGGGATACTGGTACTGTTAAAGGAAACATTTGTAATTTTAGGAACCAAACTCAGGTCAGGATTATGCAAGAAAAGAATCTTACACACGATACTATCTTTCTAATCCTTACCAAGATTTTTTAAATAGCAAAGGGAAAACAGTGAAGAAGAAGAAGAAGAAGAAGAAGAAGAAGAAGAAGAAGAAGAAGAAGAAGAAGAAGAAGAAGAAGAAGAAGAAGAAGAAGAAGAAGAAGAGGAGGAGGAGGAGGAGGGGGAGGAGGAGGAAGGAGGAGGAGGAGGAAGAAGAAGAAGAAGAAGAAGAAGAAGAAGAAGAAGAAGAAGAAGAAGAAGAAGAAGAAGAAGAAGAAGAAAGAAGAAGAAGAAGAAGAGAAAGAAGAAGAAGAAGAAGAGAAAGAAGAAGAAGAAGAGGAAAAAGAAGAGGAAGAAGAAGAGGAAAAAGAAAAGGAAGAAGAGGAAGAGAAAGAGGAAGAAGAATGTACAAATCATTAGTAGTTTTATCAAGGCATCAGGCCACGAAGCAGAATATTTGGGACAAAAGTAGGTGCTGATGAAAGGTAACTATAAGGGGAATTATTTTATGTTGTACATTTATTTCTCACTGAAATAAAGTGGGCAGATGACCAGAGAAATAGTCATTAAAAGAGGTCTGGGGTGAAAAAAGAAGGGACAGAATGAGTGTTGTAATATATTGAGAAATGATAGTTTAAAATAAAATACTAAAATTTTAGGCTCTGAGACAATACTGCTTAGGAATCTAAAATGAGAACAATGAGTATTAGCATTGCTTGTTTTACATGCTATTTTGAATTTGTTGCATGTAATTTCTTTTATCTTTATCTATGTTTAACTACCTCATAAAATAGTAAAATTGCGAAGAGGTGAATTTAAACAAGCTTCTTGGCTTCTCAAGTGAATAAGATAAAGTGATTGATGTATGTGGGAGTTGAGGGATAATGTAAAGTTTTTAATATTAACAGTAGAAAAGTTTAATGATAAAATGCGTGCTTATTGCATTAAATGAATAGTGATGGTATAATTTAATTATACACCAAGGAGAAAACATAAAATGCAATGATTAAATATGAAAATCTAAAATTCTGTTAACTTTTATATTGTCAGTATTTTTATATTCAACGTAAAGTATCAAATAGAGTATATCATTTACATAATGATATTTTAAATTATTTACTATTAATTTTAAAACAAAATAATCTACCCAAGTTTTTAAATATGCTCTTATAAAATACATATTTAAGAGCTAGTTTAAGTGAACTCATTTAAACCTCTTATGCATTCTTGACTTTCAGGTGTTATTTAAACAAACTAATGTGCAAATAAAATTAAAAGATATTTTTGTTACACATATATCTAGACTCAAGAACTTTATAATTAGTCGTTCATCTGTGATCTGACCATCAAACTAAGGTGCTAACCTATTAGTCCTTTGTGAACTTCATGAACTAATGTTGATTATCCCCTTTGGTGTGGGATATTTTACAATAACCACACATTTACCTGGTATTTTATCCAATAATTCAAAAAACAATTTATAAAAATAAGCACCAGAGAACATATAATTCTTATTAAAACAATTATCAAGGATTTTGAATGCAAAAGAAGAGCACATTTTAAGAACGTATTACCCTTGCCTTTGAATGATTTATTGAAACTGTGAACAGCAGAAAAAGAAGTATAGTCAAAAATCAGTTGCAGCTACTATAAGGAAATTATTTGATGGAAATATTTGAGCAGATCATGATAGACAACCATAAAATCTAAAATAGGTTAGGTAAAATATGTTAGTCCTTTGTGATAATTGAGAAAACAATGGTAGTTAATAAGAGTCTTATATATATTAACTGAAGCTAACATATGAGGAAATTATAGGTAAAATATATAGCAATAATCAAGGTTTCCAATTGATATTATTTTCCTGATATACATAACTGTTGTTTCCTATTTTATGTTTCTTACTTTGAAAAATGGAGTTCTCTTCTATCTCAATTCCCATACCAAACTATATTGTTTCTTTTCTATCCTAATTACAATATGGTGCAGTTTAGAAGTGGCTTTGACAGACTGTCTAACAGTAACAAGAGCATCTGTTCTCAATGAGAATGTGATTTGGCTGTGCCATTTATCTGCCCTTTGATCTTATTGTTTCTGCAGGTGTTGCTAGCTAGGCAGATGTCACTTAACTAGTTTATGACTTCTTAATTTCATGTTCCTATGAACTACTAATAAAAATACTTACAAGTCCTAAAGACAAGCTTTATCCATTGTAGAGTGCCATTTAATCCAGGAGCAATCTAAAGCATTTCTACACAGTTACACTCATTAAATTGCTAATTTTTGCCTTCGGGATTTGTTTCCAAATGTGCCCCGAAAATTGCTAGAAATGTAGCTCTTGTGTATGTGAATGCCACTTAAAGTTGAGATTTCTTTCTTAGACTCAAGTAACAGATGACATCACAAATAATAAACTATCTGGGTGCTAGCGAGAGTTTTTCTAAAATGGCGGGGGAAAATAGTATAGCACCAAGAATGAACTCGTATGGAATTCTCCTCAGCCCTTTGCCTTACACTTCTGTACTGGGTTGCACTATTTCTCTGAGGTGAATTGTCAAAAGGGATGGATGGGAGTTATACTACTTGTGAAGGGAGACTTGAAGAAATATGCTTTGATACTCTCCAGCTGAACAGGTGATTTCTGTCATTAGGGAAAGTATTGGGATTCCTGTGTATTGAATCCTGGGATTAGATATAGAGTTCATAACTTCAGATCTACTGAAGTGTGTGTAGCAGTATTCATCTACATTTTAATAAATTAGGGTCTCTGGTACTGGAAAAAAAAAACTTCAAACTATAAAAGCTCACAAAACAAAGTTGGAGATTGAGATCACAGCTACATGCACTGCTCCTTAAACTGATTATAGATCAAGAAACAGAAGCATAGGCATCTCAGTCTTGGATGGTCTGATCATTTCTTGTACTCAAAATTTGTTTGAAAATGTGTATCCATAAATTTGCCATCCCACTACTGAAATAGAAATGGATGATCCTTCAAACTAAAATAAGTGTGCAGCTACATTCAAAATAGTGGACTAGAGAAATAGTACAGAGGGTAGGGCATGTATCTTTCATGAAGCTAACTCACACACTTCATATGCATACAGAATTCTGCCAGGAATGACTCCTGCACACAGGGCGAATAGTAAGCCTTAAGTCTATTGAATGCTTCTGTATAGCATCCACCTCTCCTCACAAAATATACATTCTTATAAAAAATAACTCTCAAGAATATGATACAGTGATATTTATATAAAGAACAAATCTTTAGGGAAAGAAAGAGTACAGCTGACAGAACATTTGCCTTGAACATGGCAGTCTCAGGTTCAACTCCTGGCATATCATATGTCCCCTTGAAACTGCCAGAATGGTTTCTGAGTGTAGTTCAAGCAGTAGCCCTTGACCATCATTGGATGTGGCCCAAAAATAAACAAACAGACTAAAAGAGTCAGATCTCTAGAAAATAATTTAATTATAAATTTGAAGAAGTGAATAAACCAATACTCTAAAAGAACTATCATAAAGACATTCAATGGAGTTTCAAAACCTTAGTTAACCACAGACAAATAGGCTTACTATCTCAAAAAACACTTTATGTCCAAAGTTCTTTGGTGATATTAGGATTATATGAAAACAAGCAAATATGAGACATCAGGAATACAAGCATTTTTAAATAATAAAAAGTAGATTATTTTTCAAAATAATCAGAGACAGAGAAGGAAAAGTTGTATAAATGAATAAAATGAAAGTGGAGAGGGCAATACAATGCGGTTTTAGAAAAATAAAGACACTTATACTCAGAGTTCCGTTAAATGAAAAACTTAAGGACAATGTGTGTCCCAGAAAGGAGTAAAAGAAAAATAAAGAAGGCAGTCTTTTGAAAGAAATGGCAGTGGAAATTATTATAAACCAACATGAACAACAAACCAGGAGAAGTGCAGAGTTTATGATACCATAATCAAATACTTAAATGCAAAAAGAATTACATGACCATATAAGATATTTTTGTAAAATTATCTATAGTCAACAAAAAAGAAAAATAGTACAGAAATACAGAAAATAAGTATCAGTAACTTAAAAGTATTTCAATAAGATAATTTTCTTATTGTCAGAATAAATGACAGCTAGGGGAAATGACATTCACAACATAAAATAGAAAGACTAGTAGCTGATAACACTAATCCCGTGATTTTTTCATTGAAATATTATTAAAACAGGAAGGCTCTCCTAGAAAAATAAAAATTAACATAGTGTAAAATGTAAGAGTTATACTATTAGATATTTTGATAGAATAACACATTATAATAAATAATTAATAAAACTTTTAGAAATTTAATAATTATAAAGAACAAATATAAATATATTAGGAGACAATAAAATATTAAAAGGGAGGAAATAATGAGAACTAATCAATACCAAACTGTTATTGTTTTAGATATAAAAACTTTAATATAATATTATTTATGCTAATAAAATAATCTGTATCAGAGTATCAGAGATGCCAAGAAGAAAAAAGAAGAATCTAAATGAGTCACTAGGAAAATAAGTTAAACATAAAGAAACATGAAGTCTAGCAGGAGGAGGTTTGGCAGGCCCCCGCCATGCTGGAGGCCTGCTTGGCCAGGCCTAGTGGGGGTGCGGGACTTGGGTAACCCCAGCACCCCTCCACCGCCTTGCTCCAGATCTCCAGGGCTTCCCCGGGCCACACGCCTGGGCAAGCTGGTGAGTTGGGTCCCTTGGTGGAGCTTGAAGGTACCCTAGGCCTTCCCCCACTATCCATGCAGCTCCTTAGGGAGGGTCTGGGTGGGGCTCTGAACTTCTGGTCTCCCAGCTTCTTGAAGGATCTCTCCTTCCTGGGAGCCGGGAGTCTAGCAGGAGGAGGTTTGGCTGGCACTGGTAATCTCTGTCCAGTCTACATAACAGTACTCTCACAAGAAACATTAATAGTACTCTCACAAGAAACATTAATAGTACTCACTATTATTGAATTATGTTTTTATGTATGCAGAATGTCCATTTTGTACTCTGCCCTTTTGCATAACCCTTCATAAGTTCATATTTCTCTTTAACTTCTTTAACTCCTATCATCACTACTCCTTTTTTACCCTTTCTAACTTAAGTACTGTTGAGTCCTAAGTCACAGACCAAAGTGGTGCCCTAGAGTTAACACCCACCCAACTATTTTAAAAGGCATAAAAAGGACACATATCTTTTCAACATTTTATGGGTGTTTCCTTTGACGGCTCTAACTTTTGCTAAATACTTTCTTATACAGTGATGATCCCCCCCCCATGTTTTTTATCTTCTCTTTGTGAACTGCACAATATGGAATTTGGTGTGAAAGAATCCCTCAGTTTAATACTTATGTTTGAACCAAGTCATGGGTCTTGTTGGAAATGTTCTTATGCCCCCATATATCTGATAGCACCATGTGGCTTTATATTTGTTTGCGTAGGCATACTAACATGGGAAAATACTATACATACCAATAAGTTTTTATCTAATAGAAATGGGAACACACAAATCTTGTAGTGCAATGAGACCTTACATCCTGAACATTGACATAAAGACCTGGCACAGGCCTCAGAAGAATGGGCATTCTCCATTTACCCCTTGATCTACAGAAGACATTTACAAAACATCCAAGGTTGTATATAACATCACCCGGAGGCATTCCTGTACCAGGGACGACCCTACAGCTGCTCTGACATCGATCTATTCAAAAGAGACACCCCTTAACACTGAGAAGACAACAAGAACAATGACCTTCTTACTGGACAGGGCTTGCTGTATTGCCCCTTAATGGTGAGGTTGGTCTATAACATCACCTGGAATCAATCCTCTACCACGGAAGACCCTACCACTGCTCAGACATCGTCCTGCTCAAAAGAGACTTCCCTTAACACTGAGAAGACTTAACAACAACAACCTGCTCACAGGACAGGGCTTCCTGCATTGCCCTTTCATGGTGAGGTGAAACGAGAAGGCACTCCACATCATGACTTCAATGTAGGACATGCAGATTCCAGAATCTTTAATACAGAAACATGAGACCAACAACAGAGACTGTGTGATAAGTGTATTGGTGCTACGGACAATGTCTTGGATCGAACGATAACTTGCCTGAGGCCTAGAGCTGGTCTTATGCCAGGAAACTTCAGGGGTAGGATCTCTTTGTATTTAGGCCAAGGTTATTCCTTTCCATGCCTCTCATATTGTGGTGGGCCTATGCAAACAACAATTGCCACTCTAACACCGTTTTTACTGTGCTCCTTTGACTCTAATCCTTAAAACGCACACACTTAAAATTTGAGGTTAACTTAAGCTAATATGCATGTACATGGAAATGTAAAAAATACTATGCCTCTAATGTTTAAGGAGTTACGTAAGTTTGATGGCTTTAGATTGCCTTGTGTGCTGTTAAGAAATATTATAATGTGCTACAATCTGGGAACTTTAGGGACAAAGTAATTGCACATGGATTCTGTTTATCTTAACTTTCTTTGGTGAAAGTTCAAAGTTAAGATATCAGCAAGGGGACTTCTTCTGATAATTATGTTATGGGTGATTGTCCTTCCACTGTAACTTTACCTTATCCTCTTTCTTTGCATCTTTTGTTCTCATAATTCAAAATAAAAAAATTATTAAAAAAATAAAATAAAAAAAAATAAAATGCAATCATGAATAAAAAAAAGCATCACAGATTCTGAATGGAAATAAAACAGGTGAGTACTATGACAAAACAAGAACAATTAATAATTGCTATAAAACACTTTAGAGCTAGAACTTTCAATTTCCCAATGGAAACAGAAAAGCAAATTCTTATATAGATTATGAGAACTTTCAATTTCCCAATGGAAACAGAAAAGCAAATTCTTATATAGATTATGAAAATTAACTTCAGAAAGTCAAATAGCTTTTCCTTAAGGCAATTATAGTCTGCTCCATCCTGTCTGTCTCATTATCTTAAGCACAACAAGAAGTATTAGCAATGGCACAAACTCTACCACAATTAGACCAAAACAAGAGATCCAGAGAATGAGCAAAAGTGCTCATGCTAAAAGTTAAGACTGACCTATATTCCAGTTAAGAAAGAAAGGTTGAATCATTAAAGATCTGTCTAATACTGATTTTTATACTGGTAAGGCTTATTATTATTTATTTAAACCAAGTTTCAGTAATTCCTTCTGAGGGAATTACTACCTGAAAAATGAAGGGTGTCTTCATTTGAGACAGTATTTCCAGCTTTGGCAATTATATATATATGACATATATTTAATATATATATTAATATATATTATATATTATATATATGATATATATTTAAATATTATTTCTATGATATGATAAGATAAAAGAAATTAATATAAGTAAAAAAGGATCAGATGGGTTGGAGAAACAGTAAAATGCATAAGATACTTGTCTTACATGCAGTCCACCTGGTTTCAGTATCCCATATGATGCCTGAGCACCATCAGGAGTATTTTCTGATCATCACCAGGTATGACCCCAAAACCAAAAAAAAAAAAAAAAAAAAAGAAAAGAAAAGAAAGAAACCCCACAGATGTTCTGAATACAAAGAATATAATATACAGTGGAGTCATGTAGAGTTTATTGGGGAGGAGGGGTCTTCACATGGTATTGATACCAAGGCTTTTAACTGTTTAGATTGAATGTGGTTCTATATTGGTCTTTTTCGGTTATGTTTGCTTCTTCATTCTTTAAACTGTTGATTAAAATACAGGACCACATAAGGTCTGATAAATGTGTTGTAATAACTAGTACTCTTGAAGGAAAACAAGTACACTAATAAACTCACCAGTTAACTTATGTAAGTAGAATTATTTATGTAAGTTTAAATACCATTATATATTATTGTCTATATGTTGTTTAATGAAACAATTTCCCAAAGATTTTAGCATAAAAATATGTAATTGGCAGTCAACATGATTGAATACAACAGTTATTGTTTATGATAAACTTAAAATGATGGTAGACTGAGTGGGTTAAGACATAATGGTGTTAGGGAGAAAATAAGGAGAAAGGTAGCCAATAGAAATCAAGAGATATGAAGAAAAACAATAATACAATGCTAAGCAAAGACCTTGATGCAAATTTTGGAAAAAAACTTTTACTATATAAAATTCTATACCTGTACTAAAATTCTTGGATTAAACCAGCACTCCATCTTTAAGGATTTTCAGTTTCGATAGCCTATTAGAGTTGCTTTCCAAATGTGTGGAATTCTCGTCTGCCTTTTTAGTTGTAAAATGTGAACCTAATAACTTGATAAGGTTATACTGTTATATTTGGTTTTAAAAGAATATATGCTTCTTCCAATAATGGTCAAAAACATTTTTTCCAAATGATGTTCTTCCAATATTTGGAATCTTACACTGTAAGATTACAGAAAGACTATTTAGAAAATTATTGTAGAAAGAAGTATGTACCTATTCCTAAGAGTGTGGTTATAGTACTTAATACTATATTTTATATTTGTAATATCTGAGAGTATCATGATAAATTATAGTATTGGCAATAATCCAGTTACCAATTAAAAGAGTTTATTGAAAAAAAAAAAGAAACATGAGAAATATAACTATCAGCAAAAGAAAATGGCAATAATTAAGCTATACATTAAACTAACCATATACATTTATATCTAAAGGAAGAAGAAAAAGTTAGTACAATTAATTCAATATAATTGAAAGCAAAAATAAAAAGAAAGCTAAAAATTATAAAAATATGGATGAAAGTGCTGTTTCAAAGACTGAATAACTTTTATAAAATGATTTAATTTAATAAAATAATCAAAACGAGTTTTAATTCTTTTACTTGTTTCAATCAAGGATGAAAGGAGTGGTTACATCAGATTCTAAAAAGGGAAAGTGAAAGACTACAATGAACACTGTTTATAAAATATTTAAATTAGAAATGGACTTGTTCTGAATTATATAACCCTTTAAAATTGACCTAGGATAAAAGAAATAATCTGAACAATCTAATCAAAAGTTAGAAACTGATAATTTATTAAAATGATTAAGGACAGAGCTAATAAAAATAACTTACAAAAAAACAAATTATTTTCTTTCTCAAACATAAGTTTATCAAAAAGTAGATGACATACTCAAGTTCTATTTCAGTCATGATTTCATTAATCTCCAGATATAGAACCATTGAAGAAAACTAAAGACTAATACCTCAGATGAATAAAGATGTAAAAAACAAATGCCAATGTTGAAAAAAGTCAGTTCAATGGTGTTTTAAGAAAACATCTTGTTATAAAGTAGGACTAGATATAAATAATAAATTTAGTTAGATTAAGAAATGTCATGAAATCAGTTGGCACTTATCCAAACTCTATAGATTTATAAAGTTGTTGAAATTTTCTTTTTATATTAGAACTATAAATTTGTTATAAAATGTACTTATTTATGTAGAAAATCTATGATAATGTATAATTTCCAAGTAATGTTTTTTATATGGAACTACCAACAATAGGGCCAGAGAAATGGTACAGGTGGAAGGCATTTGCTTTTCATACAGATACTCTTGGTTTTATTCCAGTACTGCATATGATCACTTAAGTTAGGGGTACCCTAGGAATAAGAACTGAGTACAACTAATTATAGCCCAATTCATCAAAAATATAATAACAAAAATAATATTTACTGCTTCCTGTCTACAAATAGGTTGGTACAAAAAATTATTAATGATTTCAAAATTTAAAACATGCTTTTATTTTCACTGCAGTACAAATGACCAGGTATATAGAATTTCATGTAATAAATGGATATTGAAATTGTGATATAGATATTTAATGGAATACTGCTCAAAAATAGGGTTATTTGAGGGTGAGCTGGTAGACTGAGACCTGAGAATAGAACATGTAAACCAAAAGTTTAGGTAGGTATAAGTTAGAGGAGACTTAATTTAATGCACCCAGGGCACATTCCAATCACAATGATGAAAAACATAGATAAAAATAGAATAGTGAGGAGCCGGAGAGATAGCATGGAGCTAAAGCCCATGCCTTGCATGCAAAAGGTTGGTGGTTAGAATCCTGGTATCCCATATGGTCCTCTGAGCTTGCCAGGAGCAATTTCTGAGCATAGAGCCAGGAGTAACCCCTGAATGCTGCTGGATGGGACCCAAAAAACAAACAAAAAGGAATAGAATAGTAAAACTAGCAAGATCAAAAAATAAATTATGTAAAAAGAACTCCATGTTAATAATATTTCTCAATGTCAATGGTATATATACACTAATTAAGAGTGGTAAGATGAATTAGAAAATAGAACCCAATATTTTACAGCCTACAAGAAATACATTTGAACAGTCAAAAGAAACACACTCACAGTCAAAAGTTAGAAGGCAATTTTTCAAGTAAACAACCCATTAAATAAAAGGCCACAATGCCCATACTAGTATGAAACATAGATTTCAAGCTCAAAATCATTATAAGAGGTAACAAAGGTCATTTTTTAATGATCAAGGGTCACGTATATAATGAAGAACTCTATTTCTAAACATACACACACCTAATGAGAGATGAGAAAAATACTTAAAACAACTGCTAATGGACTTGAAGAGAGACAATGATAGCAACATAATAGTAACAGGAAACTTCAACTACTCTCTGCTCCATTTCTATAGATCAACTAAAGTTCAGTAAGAAAATGCATGCTGATTTAAAGAAACAGAAGGGAAGAAATTAATATAGATAGGTGATAGATAGATAGATAGATAGATAGATAGATAGATAGATAGATAGATAGATAGGGTTTTTTATCCCCCAAAAGACAAATATGCATTTTTCTCAAGTATATGTGGGCATTCTCCATGACCTCATGCTGGGAAATAAAACATAACTCTATAAAGTCAGATATAGAAATTACTGTATCTGCTCAGACTGTGATGCACTGAAAATAGAAATTAGTATTAAACAGAAATGGAGAAATAACACAAAAACTTGTAAACTAAATATCCCATTGCTGAACAAGAAGTAGATCAAAGAGAAAATCAAGTTTCCTGAAAATAGATAAGATTGTGTATATTAGCTACCAGAACTTTGGGAACACAACAAAAGCAGTGTTAAGAAAAAAGTTTATAAAAACAATAAAAAAAAAAGTTTATAGATTTTCAAGCAGACAGAAAAAAAGGGCCCACATTAAAAATATATATATTGGGGCCGGAGAGATAGCACAGCGGCGTTTGCCTCGCAAGCAGCCAATCCAGGACCAAAGGTGGTTGGTTCGAATCCCGGTGTCCCATATGGTCCCCCCCCCCCCCCGTGCCGCCTGCCAGGAGCTATTTCTGAGCAGACAGCCAGGGTAACTCCTGAGCATCGCTGGGTGTGGCCCAAAAACCAAAAGAGAGAGAGAGAGAGAGAGAGAGAGAGAGAGAGAGAGAGAGAGAGAGAGAGAGAGAGAGAGAGAGAGAGAACCAAGAAGAAATGGATAAATTCCTAGAGAGAGAGAGAGAACCAAGAAGAAATGGATAAATTCCTAGAGAGAGAGAGAGAGAGAGAGAGAGAGAGAGAGAGAGAGAGAACCAAGAAGAAATGGATAAATTCCTAGAGAGAGAGAGAGAGAGAGAGAGAGAACCAAGAAGAAATGGATAAATTCCTAGAGAGAGAGAGAGAGAGAGAGAGAGAGAGAGAGAGAGAGAGAGAGAGAGAGAGAGAAAGAGAGAACCAAGAAGAAATGGATAAATTCCTAGTTTCCTGTAACCTCCAAAAACAGAACCGAGATTAGCATAACAAACCTATCAATACTGAGACTAGTGAAATGGTAATTAAAAGTCTTTCCAAAAACAAAAGCCCAAGCCCAGATGAATTCACTTGTAATTCTTTAAAACCTGTAAAGAACTACTGCCAACACTTTTCAGGCTCTTCTAGAAATTGAAGAAACAGAAATACTCCCCAAAATTTCTATGAAGCAAATATCACCATGATATGAAAAGCAGATAAAATCACTATAAACAAGGCAATGCAGTTTGATATTATGGAGAAAAAAAGATGCAAATATTCTCAACAAAATACTAGCAAATAAAATCCAATGTCTTAAAAAAAAAACAACAGAGCAGAACCAAGTAGGATTTACTTCAGGGATTAAAGGATGGTTTAATATATGCAAGTCAAACCAACATGATATACAATTAATAAAAAATTATATCATCATATAAATAAAGAAAAACATTTTATAAGATAAGCACCAATTCATGATAAAACTCTCCAAAAAAGGGACACAAAAGAACTTTTCTCAATATATCCAAGTCATTTATAACAAATCCACTACCAAAATTATACTCAATGGGAAAATGTAAAGGCCTTCCCTCAAAGAGGATGCATAAAACTAGGTTGCTGACTCTCATTTTTTTTAATTGAGACCAATATGAATTACAAGTATTTCACAGTTGTATTTCAGGCACATAGTGACATAATTCATAAGGCCATTCCCACCACCAGTGTTAACCTCCCTCCTCTATTGTTACCAGCATATATCCCACACCTCCACCTTTAGACCCATGGACCGCCAGTGTAAAAGGTGCATTTTTATATATATCTTGTTATAGTTTGGTTCTTTTGATTCTATTGTCACTCACTTTGGTTTGGAAGCTGACTCTTACTACTTCTATTAAAGATAGGACTGCAAGCACTTGTCTAAACAATTATGCAGAAAATTATACCAAATAGGAATTGAAGAAATCAATTTCTCAGGGCTGTAGAGATAGAATGGAGGTAAGGCGTTTTTATTTCATGTAGAAGGACAGTGGTTCGAATCCCAGCATTCCATATGGTCCCCCATGCCTGCCAGGGGCGATTTCTGAGCATAATGCCAGGAGTAATTCCTGAGTGCTGCCGGGTGTGACCCCAAATCAAACAAACAAACAAAAAAAAAATCAGTCTCTCACTGTGGATGATACAATACTATATTTAAAAATCTTAAAGACTACAAAAGAGCTTCTGAAAATAATAGATTATTACAGTGAAGTGGCAATATATAAAATTTACACATGAAAGTCCATGGCTTCCCAAAGTACAAATACTGGGAAAAAAAAGAGATATTTAGTTCTGTTTATAACTTAACCCATCTACAAACATGCTTGTAATCATGATGCTTAAATAAATATTTATAAAATTCCTTAAAAACAATAATGCATAATAGTGCCTCAGAAAATAAACTACTTCAGGATCAACTTAATTAAAGAGGTGAAAGACTTACACAAAACATTACTTACAGAAATAAAAGAGGATATGAGAAATGGAAACATATCTCCTGCTTGGAAGAATTAACATCATTAAAATGGCAATGTAACCTAACACATTATACAGATTAAATGCTATACCTATAAGGATACCCATAAAGTTTTTCAAAGAAATAAGTCAAATGCTTGTGAAATTCATATGGAACAATAAACCTCCGCGAATTGCAAAAGCAATTTTTGGGCAAAAAAAAGATGATGATGGACATCACCTTCCCCAAATTTAAACTGTAACTACAGAACTGCTCTGGCCCCTACTACCCAGATAATTAGCAGCAAGTTGTGGGCATTCCTAGGCTTTCTGAGGAAGTGCCAGCCTGCTCCCTCCACCCCCAGAGGTTGATCTCTTTCAACTGCTCTGGGAGTGAAGCCGCAGCACTCAAAGGTCTGGGACCCTTTTCATCCTGGGCGTTCTTCTAGCTTTCCTGACAAGCACAAAACAATTGCTTTTTTCAAAGGGGTCCAGTGGAAGGCCGATTAATGCAGAGCAGCCCAGCACGGAGACCAGCAATGGACCCTGAACAATTGGGGCCTGTGTCCTGACAAAGATGACAAATGCCGGTGGCAAATAAAAGAAAACACAGACAAGGAAACTTCCTGAGTACAATTGCTATGCTGGCTTGGAAAGGCCTCTGTGGGGAGGAGACAGCACAGGAGAGGGTCTGCCTCTTGTTGAATTTGGAAGTGATGATCTGCGGTAGCTGCCTAGGCCGGGAGATGGCTCCGTGTCTAGTGCCCAGATCAATCAGAGATATGGTTTTGTGTCCAGCTCCAAATAGCAGATGAAACTGGAGAGCATCATGAAGATCCTGGACTCTTTTTTTAAAAAAATAAAATAAAATAAATGTACTACAAACTGGTAGCAACTGAATATGCATGGAATTGGAATAATTTTAGAGTCTCAGATCAGTGGAATAGATATGAACATCATGAGACAGATTCTAAGGTATATGACATGTTAATTTTTGATATAAGCGATAACATTGTGAAATGGTTACAAAGAAAATCTCCTCAATGAGTAGTAGTGCTGGGAAACTGATAAACTATGTGAAGAACTTCACTAAGACTACTTCCTAGCAACATGCAAAATGGCCAATTGAAAATGATTTAAAGACTAATCATCAGGGAGATGCAATTCAAAAAACAATGAGGTAGCATCTCACACCACAGAGCCTGGCACACATCACAAAGATCAAGAACAATCAGTGCTGGTGGGATGTGAAGAGAAAGAAACTCTCATTCACTGCTGGTGAGAATGCCGTCTAGTCTAGCCATTAGGGAAAAAATTATGAAGATTCCTCAAAAAACTGGAAATTGAGCTCCCATATCATCCAGTTATACAACTCCTAGAAATATACCCTAGGAACACAAAAAACACAGTATAAAAATGTCTCCTGCACACCTATATTCATTGTGGTATGATTTACAATAGCTAGAATCTGGAAACCACCCAGATGCTGGACAACAGGTGAGTGGTTGAAAAGTTGTAAAGAAACTGTGGTACACTTACACAATGGAATACTATGCAGCTATAAGGGAAAATGAAGTCATTAAATTTTCCTATACATGAATGGACATAAAAACTATTATTATGAGTGAAGTCAGAGGGAGAGAGACAAACACAGAATACTCGCACTCATCTGTGAAATTTAAGAAAAATAAAAGACATTATTGTAACAATACCCTGGGACAATAGAAATGAAGACTGGAAGGAGAGGCCCACAATATGAAGCTTACCATAAAGAGTAGTGAGTGCAGTTAGAGAAATAATTACACCAACCACTATTATAAAAGTTTCAATGAGTGTGAAAATGGAATGCCTGTCTAGAATACAGGCAGGGGGTGGAAGGGAGGAGGGAAATGGGGGACATTGGTGGTGGGAAGGTTGCACTGGTGAAAGGGGTGTTCTTTTCTATAACTGAAAGCCAATTACAAACATGTTTGTAATCATGGTGATTAAATTAAGATAATATTATAAAAAAGAAAATATGTTAAAGAGCTTGATATTAGATCTGAAACCCTAAGTAAATTCTGAAAAATCATGGGAAGAACTCTCCATGACATTGAAAGTACAGTTATTCTTCAAGGATAAACATTACAGATTTTGCCAGTGGAAGCAATGATAAACAAATGATACAATAGTATGTGGGCCCCTAAATTCTGAATGGGGGGTGCCATTTTTTTTTAAAGGTCCACATGCTGTAGATGTCTTAGGCTGCTTCCCTTTCTCAAGCCTAAGTTTCCATTAACACTACTCTGATATATCTGGCCGTACTAGGTATCCTATCTAGAAAGGGCATGAGGGTAGGAAGGTACACCATACACAACAGCCAATCATCTTAAAGATTATCAGAAACTAGAAGTGCCTCATCCTCTCCCTATATAAATTGGCTTGTGACCTTGACAGTGGTCATTTCCTCTGGAAGATGGTCTTGCCTACCCAATATGGGGTGGGTAGATGACAGAATAAAGTTTTGCTTTACTTTATTTCAATTGTGTGGTCACATCCTTTGACTCAGGACCCTAATAATTAAATTAAAAAGCTTATATACATAAAAGCAATCAATGAATAGGAATAAAACACTACTCCTGGAGCCCGGAGAGATAGCACAGCGGTGTTTGCCTTGAAAGCAGCCGATCCAGGACCTAAGATGGTTGGTTCTAATCCCAGAGTCCCATATGGTCTCCCGTGCCTGCCAGGAGCAGAGAGCCAGGAGTAACCCCTGAGCACTGCCGGGTGTGGCCCAAAAACCAAACCAAACCAAACCGAAACAAAACAAAACAAAAACTACTCATGGAGTTTGGGAAAATATTCACCCAATACCATCAGATAAGAGGATAATATCAAAGATTTATAGGGAGCTGTCAGAGCTTCATAAGAAAATAATTTCTACACCAACAAAAAATGGGGAGAAGACATAAGCACAAGTTTCCTCAAAGAATAAATACAGTTGGAAAATATCTCATGAATAATGTTCCACATCATTAATTACTATGGAGATGAAAATTGAAATACAATGAGATATCAATTCACAGCAGAGATACTAACAAATATCAAGAAGAACAAGAATGATCAGTGCTCATATGGTTGAGGGGAAAAGGAGACTTTCCATTTACTGCTGGTGAGAATGTTGACTTGTACAGCTTTTTTGAAAAACAATATGAACTTTCCTTTAAAAAGCTAGAAATTGAGTTTCCATCAAATGGGAGTAGAAGATTTTTTTCTGCATTCATCTGTTCATTGCAGCATTATTCTTAATAGCCAGAACCTGGAAATAAAACACGTGCCCCAAACAGATGTTTGAGGAAAAAAAAATATTGTACATCTACAAAATGAAATACTATAGAGCTGTTAGAAAAGTGAAATCATGAAATTTACTTATTCTAAGTAAATTTAATTATTACTTTGGACGAGAATTTGAAATTGAATGGATGTAAAGTGATATGCATGATACCACTACAGTAATAGTATTGAAAACCATGGTGTCTAAAAATTAAAAGGAAAAAGAGAGACAGAGAAACAGAGACAGAGAGACACAGAGACAGAGAACAATAGTATCTGCCATAGGGGAAGACAGGAAAATTCCTGATTAGAAATGAATATTGGTAAAGCAATGGAGGTTGGAACATTGTGTGATCAAGACTCAACTATCAAAACCTTTTATATTGTATTTCGTAGTGATTAATAACAATAAAAAGAACAATTGAAATAATGGATTTTGCCATTATCTGAATGAAGATAAAGGACATCATAATGAGTGAAGTCAGTTAAAATGATAAGGACAAACGTAAAATGGCCACTTTTATGTGTTAAATATAAAGAAATTTAATGAGGGAGCAAAACTTGGCCAAAAACCTTATTATAGGTGAGAAGTTGGTAAAACTGATCTTATCTATGAGAAAAGAGTAAAAGATGTCCTTGAGACATTGGTGGAGAGAAGCAGTTACTTTTTTAGTATTGGCTCAGTATATGCATGAAATTATTAGTAATAGTAATATAAATAAGTACCATACTAAAATAGAAAATATAAAATGATATACAATAAATTTTATGGATGATATAATTTAACACGCTACTATTAAAATTAAAAATATGTTTGTAAAATTGAAAAAAATATTAATGAATCATAGCTCCTAAGTATTTTAATGAAAAATCAATAGGAAACAAATATAGCTAAAACCTTAAGCATGTCTGTGCATTTAGTTCTCCTTGCTTCATCTTTGAAACCGACATGATTTAAAAATGATTGCCGTATATATGTGTGTATATATATCTACATATATATATATATATATATATATCTGTGAAGATCAAATGAGAAGCACATAAAGTCTTTTGCGAATTATAAAATAATATTAAATGATGACAAAAATTTGACATTAAAACATCTACTCTTAGATCTCTACTACTATTTTATAGCTTCATAACTATAAAAATTGCTGGCATCATAAGAACACATTATATGCATAATCATAAAAGAAATGTGATTATTAATATTTAGGGAGCTGTATTATTAGGGAACTTCATTCATCTTTGTAACTGTTAAAAAGTCTCTTTGAAATGAGTTAATATGAATTTCTATATAAAATATAATACCACATTAAGTGGTATTGTTATTTATAGAATTATTAAAATTTAGATAATAAAAGAAACATAGATTGTATCTTAGAGTACTTATTAAACTCCTCTTCACCTATCACTGATCCTCACTCTAAACTTTTCTTCATTCCTATTAACTTGAATATAATGAGATGAAACCTTAGCTAACATGAAGACCTCTGACTTAGTGTATCATGATAATTAAGGAGAAATATGACATGCATAACATGATATTCTTCTCACTTATAAATTAAGGCTACTAAACCTATATTTCAAAAGTCATTAAAAAATCTCTCATCACGAGTTTATTTATATGCCCAACATCTGAAAGTTCAAATTTTATTTTTAAAGTTAAAGAATATAAAAAAGAAATATTACATTGAGATAAAGGAGAAAAGATAAAAGAAAAGAAACTTCATCACTATTTAGCATCATAAACATAAAAAATCATAAAATTTTATTACTAGGTATTTGACTTGAAGCCATAAAATTCATAGAAGTAAAAAGGTAAACTGTTTTTAGCTTACAATTAATTATTTTTGGACACTCAGTACTAAAGAAAGTGTATACACAATAATATGTAAATGGATTTTTATAGATTATTTTTCAAAGGACCTCTATTTAGACACTGTTGGTAAAAATGTGTTAATTATGATTTAATTTCATTACTGCTCTATTAACCCATGCTATTAAATGTATCCCTAAAGTTCATTTATTTTGTTTCTAATTCAGTAGGGCTTGTTTTTTGCCAAAGTGGCATCAATGATGGAAGAGTATATTTGTCTTCACATCTCCAGAATATGGAGAATGAAGCTTTCATATAGAAAATGCAGTTGAGTGTTTAAAACAGTTTCAGGAGGTTAAAAGTTTCTCTAGTCATTACTATAAACACATTTGACTGAATTATATGAGATGGAACTCACAATAGCTAAAATGAAAAGCTAAATTATAAAATCATAAAGTTACACAACTTTTTAATATCCTCATAATTCAATGTCATAAATTTTCAAATCTAAGATGGAATAAACCTAACTTTTTAAATGTTTAAGAAACTAACTTTTCATGGCATGGAAAGTAAATAAATAAAATAAAAAACAATGTCAAAATTCAGAATTAATGTGTGACTGAATTTCAATGCAGAGTATGTATGTACTACTGTTTCCTTAGATCTTGGTGTTAGATGATCTATACTAGCTAGATGTAAGGAGAATATGATATTAGTATCTTATAAAGCTCAAAAATCACTATGATCATGGGTGAAAGAAAAGGAAAATATTTAATTATATTTAGTCTTGATTTTATATTAACCAGATAATATAAAATTGCACAGAAAGGCTAATTAGAGATGCCTATTGCACAATTTTAGTTATTATTAAGGAACAGAGAAATCTAGGTGTGAAGGATTGTTATCTCAGATTAATCATAATAGTTTTCATATCTGTCAGATAAACATGAAAGTCAAGCAATATTTAATCTCTTTCTTAGCAATGAACATTAATTAAATTAATTGGGTTTTCTGTTAATAAAAGTGAAAATATGTCAAATAATTTATGTTTTTATGAGCCCCACACACACACATTCAGACAGTACTCAGGGATTATTTTAGTTTTGTATTCAGGGATCTCTCCTGCGGGTTATCACCGGTGGGGCAGTGGCATATAGAGTGATACTGGTTGAGAAAGTGCCAGCTGTGTGCAAGGCAAGCATATTGTCAGCTGCACTATTTTTCTGGCCTCTAAATTACTTTTATTTACTTAATGTCACTTTTTGGCTACTTTCTGAGTAGATTCACTATTTTCTCATCAGATTGGCTTGTCTTACTTGTAGTAACATGATTCAGTGCTGGTTTCTGTCAGAGATTGACTAATTATATTGCAACTTGTGAAAACTGAAGTATCAAGTATACATGTTATACAACCCTTGAAATTTGATTAAGAACAAAAGGAATTTTTTTCATACATTTATCTGTCCTCTATAATATGTTCTCTTTGTAAAGAACATTTTCGGTTAAATTTTGTTATTTTAAAATAATTTAAATACTTATGATTTATAAAGTTATTAATAGTTGATTTTTAGGCATATAAATTTTACACCATCAATGTCAAATTACTCCACCAGTGTCCCTATAGTCTATCACCTATCCAGACTTACACCCTGCGTCCTTGACAGGCATGTTAAAAGTTTGGTGGTTGCAGCTTAAATCTCATGTGTTCAGTGTTATTGTGTCTCTACATTGGATTTATAGCTATACCACTCTTCCACATCACATCACTGATATAACCAAAGCCCCAATCTCTGTTCTCCCATTACTCTTCCTTTTCATCTTCTTCCTTCTGAAATTGATTTATTTCCTTCTCTCTCCTTTTCCTCCCTACACTCTGTGGTAAAGGGTAATCTAAGCATCAATCCTTTATTGTATTACATTTCTTCATCCTGTTATTCTATACACTGTAGATAAGTGTTTCTTTTTTTGTTTCTGGATCACTTCACTCAACTTGTTTTCTTTTCAGCTCAAATCATGTTGCAGCAAATTGTTTGATTTCATCATTCCTTGCAGCTACATGGCATTTCATCATGCTTGTGTGTGTGTGCACTCCAACTATTTTAGATATGAGCGATTCTCACTGTGTGAGATGATAACTCATTGAATGTTATGTATGGCAGGAAGTATTTTCATTTTCGACAATAGAGTTATAAAAATAATTTAATAAGTAAATCATTTTGCACCACATCTATTCAGTCTGTCTATTTGTCAAGTCTACTAGTCAATTCTATTAGAAACTATCTCTTCATGTTTGTTGTCAGCATAATACTTATTTTACTTTTATTTCTTTTGCATTAATTTAAGGATAACAATGCTTCTAACGACCTAAGCTTATAATTTTCTCTTAAAATGTAAAAGAATATTTATTCCTATAAAGGTTTTGAAATGATTAGTTTCGTTTTTAGAGAATAAGGGCTTTGGATCACCCCTGACAGTGCTCTGAAACAACTCAGTTTTGTGTTTAAGTGTCACTCCCAGACGTGCTAAGCGGACTATGTGGTACTAAATATTCAAGCTGGGTCTTCTACATGAAAGACATGAGCTTAGTCTTTTGAAATTATCTCTTTAACTGAAGCTACTTCATTTATTGATACTTTTTCCTTCTTGATGATAAAACATTTCTAAATAATACCACAGAAATTAGTATCAGATATTTTGGTCTTAACATAAATAGCTTCTCAAACTGCTTTGTTCTTGTATAAATGTCAAATAGATGTTCGTCTATGCATGTCTGTGTATGTGAGAGAGAGAAAGAGAGAAAAAGACAGAGGAGGGTGGAGAGAGGAAAAGAGAAGAAATAAAGAAAAAATTGTGAAGATAGGAGGGTATATAACTGAGACCAACATTTATTCAAAATATGGTGTATCAAAGAGACAGTAAAAGGGATTAAAGAACTTGCTTTACATGTCACTAGCTAATTTTTTTTATTCCCAGCAGCACATCTAATCCCCTAATCCTGAAAGAGTCAGTTCTGAGTAAAGAGCCAGGAATAGCCGCTGAGAACCACCAAAAGTGGCCCAAATCACACCCCCACAATGATAAGACATGTTAACTTTTCATGCACAAATATATCAACCAGATGCTATTAAACTTACTCCCTTCTAGGACTGTCACTTCAAAAGAGGTTAAAATATATCTTATACTTTACTGTCAAATCACATTAGTTTTAAAATGATTTAATTTCAGTTGAATGGTTTAAAATAAAATTAATGGTATAATATTAACTATGTCTGTTCTTGTTTGCTGCATTTATCTCACAGAAAAAGCCCAATTTGGTCTGCAGTTTTTAATTGATTGCTTAAGTTGCATTTTTTTAATGAGGAACAGATTTTTAATGTCTTTAAGATTTCTTGAAACCAATTTATCTAAATTATTTCCAAAGCAATATTTAGCTAAAATTGAATTATTTCCTCCCTTCTTTTACTAAGAACGGTATTCTCAAATTCAATACATTTATTTTTCTTTGATGATTCTTCAGCTAATAACCCCAAATATTCCAATATTTGCTTTCTATTTGTAAAAATTTGAGTTTATATATTGTTGTAGCAATAAATTAATCTTAAGAGATTGAATTATGGGGCCAGCGAGGTGGCACTAGAGGTAAGGTGTCTGCCTTGCAAGCGCTAGCCAAGGAAAGGACCATGGTTCAATCTCCCCGGGTGTCCCATATGGTCCCCCCAAGCCAGGGGCAATTTCTGAGTGCGTAGCCAGGAGCAACCCCTGAGCATCAAAAGGGTGTGGCCCGAAAAACCAAAAAAAAAAAAAAAAAAGACAGATTGAATTATGGACTAAACCATAGATTTGAATCTTTGAATTTTATCTGTAGAAGTAAAATAGTAGAAATATTTCAAAATTATTAAGAATAAAAAAGAAATAAAATGGTTTAGCATGGGGAAATCTGACTTATAATAATACTGAACAAGTGATATTGGTTTATTATTGAGAAACATAGAAGAGTATTTACTATTTCAGAACTGCAAAGTATATGAGGAAATTTATTTATATAAATAACACATTCTTTCAGGTATACAGCATTTTTAAGGATACATTTATAGATCTTTCAGATTAGATATATAATAATTTAATCTCTGCATAGATATTTTATACTTTACATAAAGCATATGCTTTTTAATTTCTGATTTCAAATTTTCTAACATTTGTTCATTCCAATCATTGAAATAGTGTTCTCAATTTGGTTTCTCTTCATTTATTTTGATCTTTATATTTTAGGCTTTATAGCTTACTGTAGGAGTTTGTCCAGAGACCTCTGATTGTAGAAGCCAAATATGAGATTGCCATCAGAATGTCTAGAAAAGCCAAAAAAAAGGGGGGGGGTACAAAAACATTTGTTCATGTTTACTTTGTAAATTTTTGTTCAATTTAGAAAACCAATTTGGGAGTGGTTTCTTTAATTGGGGGACCATACCTGGTAAGATGTACTACTCAGTATAATTTTTTGGGGGGATATGCTGCTCAGGCCCTGTGATACTCAGATCACAGGCCCACCCCAGCAATGTTTGGAGGCAACTAGCACCACACCAACTAATGTTGTTGGGAATGAAACAAGGATATGCTATGCATGTATGTACTAGGAATGGAAACAGTGTATGCTCACTCTGTTTCTTCTTTGATTTGTATTATCACCCAGAAATATTCAGAACACCTCCTGGCTGTGTGCTCAGGGATCATTGTGGGATGGGTTAAAAGGATCATGTATGATCATAGGAATCAAAGTCTTATGAAAAGTATATTTCTCCCTATGGTACTATAACTTAAGCCTCTCTTCCCATCTCTTTCCAAATAGGTTATTTTATCTTTTTTATCTAAAAAATGACATTTAGATTGTTTTAAAAACTAGATAAAAGCTATAATAATGTATAAAGGAAGATTATTTGTGAAGCTTTATCATTTTATAAAATATCTTAGATGTTATCATTTTTATTTGGAGTGATAATCAGTGCTTACAAGAGTTTCCTTTAGGGATACTTGGCCAACCTAGCCAGTGGCTCACAATGAGTAATAATGGGTATTACTACTTGGGTGCCATTGTTTCATAAAACTATAGGACAATAACAACAGAACATGTTTGTTCTAGGGCTCTAGACAGAAATGTCATGTAATAGAGATAATGTAATATCAGGAATTAAACCTATGTCAAGTGCACCTTAAGCTTGCACTCATCCCTTGTACTATCTCACCAGTTCTCAAGATTTTTTTCTTATTTAGTTTTGATAAAAAATAAAAGGACAGGTAAAATATTATTAGTTTATATCTAAACCTTGAAAAACTTGGTAGATATTAAGATAGTGTGGAAAATTTTCATGGCAATTCATATTATGATAAAATTTATCACCAACTATAAAACACTAATTAAAACAACAGTGATGAAACAGAACTTCTAGAACTGTAAAATGAGACTCCATCCTAGGCTTCATTCTATGACCTGTGCAAATACCAAGAACTCAAGCTACAGCTGATTTTTTCATCCATGATGGAGTGGAAAGTTTCTAGTCACCACAAAAGGATCTAGGGGAGAGTAAAAGACCAAGTACAGAGCCTGAAGTTACTCCCATGACAGTATATTTCAAGGGCGGAGAGACCTTGTATCTCTTAGACCAAGGGAATTCTCTTTCCAATGTTCCCAATATATATTGTGTCTATGCAAAAGAAAAGAAGCACAAATCAATTTTTTATTTTGTTATTGTTTTTGTTTGTTTCTTCTTTTTTCCTGATTTTTTCTCTTTTTATTTTCTTTTCTTTTCTATGCTTTGTTTTGTTTTTATTTCAGGACCATGGTTATTGAGTGGTTGTTGTCTTTATTGTTGTGGTGCTTTTTGGGTTTTTTGTTTAATTTTTTTGTATTGTTATGCTTTTCTTCCTTTTTCCATTTCTTCTCTTAAATTGATATTAATAGCTTCTAGAAGGACTCCTCCCATTTTTGCTTGTTTGATTCCCCCCTCCCATTTTATTTTTTCTTTATTTCAAACAGAACCACATAACTTAAACCATCTTGTTCCATTTCACAAATTGAAGGGGAAATAATGAATGGTACCAAGACCAAACAGTCATATGAACATTAAATAGAAACAAAAAAATGATCAGACTTAAACACCAAATTCAAAGCCAACAACAACAGAATTGATACCCTATCTACAACAAGCTAGACACAGAGGTGAGCACTTATACTAGCAGCCTAGGGGGTAAAGGAGGGGGCTATGGGATGCATGCTGGGAACAGGGGTAGAGGGAGGGCAACATTGGTGGTGGGAATGCCCCTGATTCAATGTCACTGTGTACCTAAAATATTATTGTGAAAGATTTGTGATCCACTTTGGTCAAAATAAAAATTATTATAAAAAATTTATTGCTAAATTTAGTTTAGACTTTATATGAATACTCACTGTAGACTTTGTACCCCAACTTAAATGACAGACCAAATATTGTTAAAATTATATTGAATTATATTTAATCTATTTCATTAGAGAATACTAGAGATGCATAGCCTTTTATGTTATAATTTTTATTATACTATTATAGTAATTTATTGCAAAACAATATTGGTAGAAATTGTGTAAACTTTAATCTATAATAAATTGTGATGTGATATAAATCTACTAAAATTGTTACTATTAAACAAGTAAAGTGTTTTCATGCTTAGCAAATAAATAACTAAGATTTCTATTTAGGGTTGGCTAATCATGTATTTAAAATGCACAATTGGAAAAAATGTAGTGTTACTAAATAAACATTATACCAGACTAAAAAATGATAGATGTTTTTAATTTATTGTATTTAAACAGAAAAATAATCAACTAAACTATAACTGGTAATGCTAACTTTTCTGACTATAATCCATCAAGATAGCATTGTAAATACCAAAAGTAGAATGATAATTTATTTTCTTTCTGCTGAATCTATTTCAATGCATGTGCTTCCTAGACTTTCTTGTATTATAAGCTGTGGATATTGGAAGATGGTAGTTCAGGGAAGTCACAAATCTTGGAAGAAATCTGATAAACCGGAAAAGTCATTAAGTAAGTTACAGATTTAGGTAAAATATATAAGTTTCATGTCAAAAATATTTTTATCATACAATGAAAAAGTGTTTATAATATGAGGGATAAACCTATATCTCCTTTAACTTTTTAAGTAGCTAAATGCTAGCATATTATCTAGCTTAAGGTAATATACCTTGTGACTCAGGTTCCTATACCTGATAAGATTTTCTTTATGTATAGAACTACCAGAAATAAATTCCAATAAAAATGATTTTAAGGCTTTACAACTATACACTATTAGCGGGATAAATCTAGAATAAATCTAACAATATATCAAGAAGTAAATCAAAGTCAAAAGTTCTGATATAAAAAGTTGTTACATGAAATATATGAGATTATTAAAAGGAACTTTAAATTGAATAGCAGTAGTAAATGTATAGCTAAAGAATAAATAATACATTTTATAATAAAAACTAAATTTGAGTTTTCATAATATGTAGAAAATACTTGAGAAAACACTGAAAGACACCATAAAATATTTTATATACTAAGATAAAAAAACATAAAGGAAATGCTAGTGTTGAATGAGAAATCAACGTTAACGATACTGTAAATCATAGAATTTCAATCACAAAATGAAGAAAAAGTGTGATTGAAATATAGGGCAAAATGCTGAATACAGTATCGTATTTTCCAGCCTATAAGATGACTTTTGAAACAAAAAAAGTCAACCGAAAATCGGGGGTCGTTTTATATGCCGAGTCCAAAAAAATGTTTCAATATGCCATTAAACGAAAATTGTCTGAATATTGCCACAAAACGAATTTTCCAACTTGATCCTGCACCAATCACTGCCAAGCTGCTCTGACAGCTCCTCTAACTCAGCCAATCCAAGCAGGCTTTTTATGCATGCAAATTAGACAATGTTTTGGACCCAAATCTACACTGTAAAAAGCCTGCTCAGATTGGCCAGAGTCAGAGAGGAAGTCTATTACAGCATAACCTTTGAACTTTTGCTTGTTGTGATTGGCTCACTGTGGTACATGAGCACAGGAACACATGCAGCACATGCAGCACAGGAATGTTCTGTCTGATACAGCGAATAAAGGCTTAAATCTATGTTTTCACTGCCCAGTTAACCTATGTTAACTATGTTATAACCTATGTATAACCTATGTTATACGCCCAGTCGTTTTATATGCTGGAAAATATGGTAAGTATAAAAGGAATAAGAAAAATATATACCATAATAACTTCAACATAGAATCACATGGTTGAAGACGAATTAATCTAATTAAAAACATAAAGAAAGGCTGGAGAATTAGTTTAGTGGATTCGATATTAGTGAATTTGGATATATTCAGTGTATAGCCATACACTGAATCCTCGGCACTGTATATGGTTCTCTAAGTACCACCAGGAATGATTCCTGAGGGTATAGAAAGCATTAAGTTCTAGACATTACTGTGTGTGGATCCAACGTCCCTCTTCCCTAAAAATGTAAGGGAAGGGAAAGAAAAATGAAGTGAGGTGACAGGAGATGGTAAGGAAAGGGAGAAGAGAAGGAAAGGGAGAAGGGAAGAAAAGAGAGAAGAAAAGTGAAGGGAAAGGGGAAGTAAGGGAAGAAGGAAAAATAAAAGGAAAGGAAAGGGGAAGTGAGGAAAGGGGAGGGAAGAGAAAGGAAGAATAGAGGGAAGAAAAGGGAAGGAAAAGGAAGGGAAGGGAAGGGAAGGGAAGGAGAGTGAAGAAAAGAAAGGAATGAAAGGGGAAAGGGGAAGAGAAGGGTATGAAAGAAAGAGGGGAGGGAAGGGAAATGGGATGGGGAGGGGAGAAAAGATGAAAGAGGAGGGAATGAAAAGGAAGAGGCAAACAATGGGAGTGGAGACAAAGGGGAAGGAGAGGATGGGAGGCAACATTCTAGTTATGAAGAAACCCAGCCTCAATTTTCTCGTTGAAAGACCAACAAACAGAAAAACTATAAACAGAAAGGGAAGGTCCTAGTTTCATTGAATGCAATATTTATTTACAATATTAAAATCATACAAAGATAATAGTCTCTCCTCTATCCTTCAATACAGGAAACAATCCCTATCTTGCACCACATTTAAGACTGTCATAACTGTTCTAAGTTGGCTATAAGAGAATATAAAAAAAGTATAAACAAAATCATAGGTAATGACACTAAGATTTCCAAGAAAGGATAACATAATAATGTATTCTTTAAATAAAAAAACAGAGACAAATAACATTAATACCCCTCATGGACAGGAAAGTCTGCTCTCCAGGTATTCTTCTTATTCCCATGAAATATTACTTCAATAAACTTTATTCATGAAAAGACATTTCTATAATGTTCAAAAAAACACTTTTTTTGTGATTATCCCTAAAAATCTGTTATTGTATTATTATAATAAAAATTTTTCTAAAGGAAAGAAAAATCTCACAATATACTTTATAAGATAAACTCAAAATATATAGATTCACTGTGTTTACAATTATATATGGGAAAATATTTTTAGAAAAGATAATCATAATTGTATTATTTTAGATTATAAATATAAAATATGAAAGAAGAATTTAAAGGGGTACAGAAGCTATAAAGATAAATTTAGAATAATAGAATCATAAATTTTATTTATTTTTATACTTTTTCTGAATTAAACAACTTTTAGTAATTTTTGTGGGGGAGAGTTTGGGTCACACCCGGCAGCACTCAATGGTTACTCCTGGCTCTATGCTCAGAAATCACTCCTGGCAGGCTTGGGGGAGCATATGGGATGCTGGGGTTTGAACCACCGTCCTTCTGCATGCAAGGTAGACGCTTTACCTCCATACTATCTCTCTGGCCCCAACTTTTACCAATTTTTTTTGGAAAATAACTTCAATGAATAAAAAAATAACAGCTTACTATACAATGCACAAAAAGTGTCACTTTATTTATTCAAATGATTACTGGAATGAGTTTAAAAGGAAAACTTAACTTTACCATTACAAAACATTAAAAACAATGAAGTTAGACCTTAAACTAAGAAAATCTCCAGTCCTAGGAACAGGGTAGAAAGAAGGACTAAGACTGTACAATTAACCCAGGGGAAAAAAGTGAAAGAGATGAGCTAGAAAAGAGCTGGGATACGAGAAAGGAAACAAAGGGACTTGTAATACAGTATAATCAATTTCTCCCCAACTTGGAAACATATATTCTCCTAATATTACTTTATTAAGAATGCATCGCATTTGTTTCTACTTCATAAAGTGGAAAAAATATTGTGTTCCTTTATTTTTTTATATTCCCCTTGAAACTTTATTTTCAGTATCTTCTAGTGTGCCATTTTTGTTTTGTTTCATTTTTCATGCAGTGTCTTTTGTGATGCATTATTTAAAGTGTATGATTGGGAGGATATTTTTCATTTATCTCTCTGGTAAGCACTAACCAAAAGATAATGGTCAATACATCCACATCATTAGATAGATAATTGAAATCTTGTATCCATTTTGAGAAAGTTTTTTTTAATAGATGAAGCTAGATTTATATGCTGGTTACAATGTCTAACCTGAGTTTCTAGTATGATGTTCTTTTCAAGTAAAGATATTATTTTGATCTCTTATTTAGAGAATAATATTAAATTAGAACATTGTGCCTTCCCTTTCCCACATATCCACCACTTATTGCTTTTCTATCTTAGGACTAATGCACATGAGTTTGTGGCTATGCTACTAGTCCTTTATGTTGATAAAAGAAAATGATCTACAGTATAGGAAATTAAAAGGAAATACCAAAAATGTATAATGATGTACTTATGCTCCAAATGAACTAAAACTTAGCATAAAATATATAAATAAAATGATAAAAACTTGTTTGGAATGAACTCCATTTTTAGAATTATCCCTTGCTAGGAGTAAACAAATGTGGATCTAGGTTAAGTCACAAAAGACCTATTGTTAAATGACTATTGAATTTTCGACTCAAATTTCTTCATAACCTATAAAGAAATTGGAAACATTCAGTTTAAACTGCTTTTTTGAAAACTATTGAATTGAAAGTGAAGAAAGTAAAGGAATAACATAAATAAAAAGAACTGTACTGGTTAGCTTCAGAAAAGTATTTACATTTAAACTATAGAAATATGACCATGGCTTTTCTTTTGCAAAATTTGTGGCTCATTGGTATAAAAAGTCTAAATATACTTGTAATACTTGAGTGGCCTGTAGCAGTTCCAAATAGGATTTGAATAACAACTGAAAATCTTGGATATAAGAAATAAAACTCAAAAAAAAATACATAATTTATGTTAATAAGCAGCATTTTAATTTGTCTGTACCCCTTCATATCCTCCTCTTTATATTTCATTACTGCCTGTCTTAAATTATCATTGTTTTCTTTATAAGAAAAAGATACCATTAAATTGGATGAGGTTTTGATTTTGTTTCCATATTTATCATGTTGAGTACTTAGTTTGTCTCAAAATATAACTAGAACAAAGAGTATACTATTCTGATAACTCTATAGGAAATTATCTAAGTATTTTCTTTGGATATTTTAGAATCATACTAGTTTAGCATTGCTAAAAATAATTGAAAGAAAAAAATCACTTTATAAGTTTGCCCCAAATAAGGAAACTCATTACTGGATATTCCCATATTTCATATCAAATAGCATTGCTCCTTCAGCATCTTGTAGATGTGTAGATTTCCAATCAATCAATGTGAAATATCATGACTAGTTAGCTTAAGTAAATTAAGTTGTAGGGAAAGAAATTCCTTTCATTTTCCAAATGAAGGTAGTGTTATTGCATCTTTTCAATTTTCCTTTTAAATGGTCCATGATATTATTTTTTTTTTACAGGTTCTTGGATAAACATTCTTCTCCAATGCACATGGGTAATTCTCCAGGATAGACCACATGCTGGCCCACAAAACATATCTCCATAAAGTCAAGAGGAGACAAATTGTACAAACTACATTCACTGATCACAAGGCACTGAAACTAAAAGTGAACTACAAAGAAACACAGAAAAAAACTATAACAAACTGAAAAATAAACAGCTCACTACTAAACAAAAAGTGGGTCAGAGATGAAATCAAAAAGAAAATGAAACATTCCTTGGAAATAAATGAAAATGGAGACACAAATAGTCAGAATTTATGGGACACAACAAAAGAAGTAGTAAGAGAAAAATTTATAGACTTGCAAACACACATCAGAAAAAAAGAAGGGGCCTATATAAAAAGCTTAATGACACAGCTTTTAAAATTAGAAAATGATCAACAAAATGAATCAAAAATATGAAGGCAGAAGGAAATAACAAAGCTTAGAACATAAATCAATGAAGTGGAAATCCAAAGAACAATCTAAAAGACAAACGAAAGCAAAAGTTAGTTTTTCAAAAAATTAAAAAGATTGATAAAACACTGACAAAACTCACAAAGAAACACAGAGAGATATAATATACCAGATTATGAACAAAAATGGGGGAACACCACAAATATTACAAAGATTCAAAGGATAATCAGAGACTACTTGGAGAAACTCTATGCCACTAAACATGAAAACCTGGAAGAAATGGATAAATTCTTGTACTAATAATATTCCATGGTTAAACCTGGATGATCTAGCATATCTAAATAGAAATATCACTATGAAGAAATTAAAATGGTCATCAAGAGTCTCCCCACAAACAAAAGCCGAGGCCTGGATAGATTCACTAAGTAATTCTTTCAAACTTCAAGAGAAATATTTACTAATCCTCTTCAGGCTCTTTAATAAAATTGAAGAAACAGGAATACTCCCAAGTAGTTTGTATATAGCTAACATCACCTTGATACAAAAATCAGACAGAGATGCTGCAAAAAAGAAAACTACAAAGCAATATCTCTCATGAACACAGATGCAAAGATCCTCAACAAAATTTTGCAAATAGGATCCAATGCCTAGTCAAGAAGGTCATACCTCATGACCAAGTAGGATTAATTTCAGAAATGCAAGGATGGTTTAACATCCATAAGTCAATCAACATAATACACCACGTCAACGACAACAATAACAAAAAAAGCATATGATCATATCAATGCAAGGAAAGCATTTGATAAGGTCCAACACCCATTCTTGATAAAATCCCTCATCAAGATTAGAATGGAAGGAACTTTTCTCAAAATAGTCAAGGCCATTTTCCTCAAGCCATTGTCAAATATTATCCACAATGGAGATAAACTAAAAGTCCTTCCTTTAAAATCTGGTACAAGACAAGGCTGCCCTTTCTCACCACTCCTATTCACATAGTGCTGGAAGTTCTCACCACCACCACAATTAGGCAAGAAAAATATATCAAGCACATCCAGATAAGAAAGGAAGAAGTTAAGCTCTCACTGTTTCCAGATAACATGATACTAAGCAAACCTCAAAGAGTCTACCAAAAAGCTTCTAGAAACAATAAATTCCTATTGCAAAGTGCAGGCTACAAAATTAACATGCAAAAAATCAATGGCCTTCTTATTCACCAATAATGATCAAGAAGAAATGGACATTAAATAAAAAAATACCATTCATATTAGTGCCCCACTAGCTCAAATATCTTGGAGTCAACTTAACTAAAGATGTGCAGGACTTATACAAAGAAAACTACAAAACCCTGCTTTAAGAAATAAAAGAAAATACAAGAAACTGGAGACACATATACTGCTCATAGATTGGCAGGATTAACATCATTAAAATGACAATACTCCCTACAGTATTGTGCAGATTTAATGCAATCTCTCTAAAGATACACATGACATTTTCCAAAGAAGTGGATCAAACACTCCTGAAATTCATTTGGAACAATAAACATATGCGAATAGCTGGAACAATACTTGGGAAAAGTAATATGGGAGGCATCATTTTCCCCAACTTTAATCTGTATTTTAAAGCTATAATCGTTAAAGTAGCATGGTATTGGAATAAATACAGACCCTCAGATCAATGCAATTGACTAGAGTATTCAGAGAATGTTCCCCAGATATAAAATCAATTAATCTTTGATAAAGGAGCAATAAATGCAAAATGGAACAAAGAAAACTTCTTCAACAATGGGTATTGGGTCAAATGGTCAGCCACTTGCAAAAAAATGAACTCAGACCTCCAGCTAACACTCTGCACAAAGATAAAATACAATGGATTAAAGACCTTGATATCAGACCTAAAATCATAAGGTATATAGAACACTATGTAGGCAAAACATCCCAGGACTTTGAAACTCAGGCATCCTCAAGGAAGAAACAGCATTTTCTAAACAAGTTGAAGCAGAGATACACAAATGGGAATATATTGAGTAGAGGAGTTTCTGCACCTCAAAGGATATAATGCCTAGGATACAAAAGCCACCTACAGAATGGGAGAAGCTTTTCACCCAATACCCATCAGATAAGGAGCTATTAGCTAAGATATACAAGATATTGACAGTACTGAATGAGAAAAAACCATCTAACCCCATCAAAAAATGGGGAAAAGAAATGAACATACAATTTATCAAAGAAGAAATATAATGGCCTATCATAAGTCACTTATATATAAATTCTGATAATATCATCAGAGGAAAGTCAACAAACTAAAAGTAAGGAAGAAAATAAACATAGATACCAAATTTATTTTAATTTAGAATTATAGCTATCATTTTAAAATAACAATAGTAAAGCTACCAATATTGGTGAATTTTATTAATATATTTATTCAAACACTGTGGTCACAAACATAATTGAAGTTGGGTTTCAATCATAAAAAGAATACACACACACACACACATATATATATATATATAGTTTGGATATAACCATAATGCATTCAAATATGCCCAAATGTCTTTAGAGGTTTAATATTGAGCATATTTATAACAAGGTACTAGCATTATATAAATCTGAAAAATAGTAGACATTTTCTCTTATGTTATCCTGACTTGTGAAACTAAACCAAAGCAACTGAGAACAGTAAACATGTGAACCAGGACATTTGTTCCAGTATTATTCTCCTTTCTATCTAACAGCCTAAAGATAAATTTTCTTGTTTGGCCTTACTTTGTTTAGGTGTAATTAATATTTTAAGAAACAAGCTCTTATAGAAATTTGATTTCTTCTGGAGTTCACTGGTCTTGAACTCACGCTCCCCATTACTTTTGTTAGGATATAAAGTTTTAAGTTAGAATGTAAGTATGAAACTAACTACTGTGTTGCTTCTGTATACTTGGCTTTGCTGTGAACCTAAGTACAGCCATAACACGCTCAAGTTTTAAGATACAAAGACTAGAGCCAGATCCTAGGGGGTAAATACCAGGAAATACATCTATATAAGGCTATACAACAACAGAGATATGGCCAGATGACATTGACATCCTGGGTTTGACCACTGTATCCTGGAATGGAAATGCATGATTACCCTTCACTGAGCTTACAGCCTTCCCTAACGGTTTGTCTGATGCACCTTTGTACTAGGAACCAATAATTTTAAAAATCAAACACCTAGACTGAAGCCCTAGGTACACTATAATCACAGCTTATGAGCCATTTTTGGGGGTCATCTTTTCTTAGCAATTCTAGAACCCCAGACTGCTGGACTAAATTATCTTGTTTTTGCAAGCTGAACTGTCTCCCAAGTGTTCTTTTGGGTGGCAGATCCTGAGTTCTGGACTTAACACTTTCAGATAAAAACCCCTACTTGGGTCTAGAGAAGAGATAGTACAAAGAGGAAGGTGCTTGACTTGCACATAGACTGCCCAGGTTCTGTTCCTTCACTCCATTTCCCCCTGTAGCATTAAATAATTAACGATGGTGGTGGATGAAGAAGAATGGATGATGAGATCTTTCTCTGCCATCCCAGGCCACGTGGCTCTGCAACCCCCATGGCAGGTCCCAGGTTTAGGTGAATGGTGGAATCAGACTCATCCAGAGACAGGCATCAGGAAGCATCAACTTTATTCATGCCCTATTCACCACATGTGTGTGGCCTATATTATAACCTTTCAAACACAGCCATTCTTAGCTAGCCCTGCATCTTAACTCCTTTCAGCCATCTTCCCTTTGACCTCCATGCTGGCCAAAGACCAAAAGGGCAGAGACCTCATCCTCTGGGTCAAAGGCCTTATCTACCTTTTCCAAGACCCCTCCCAGGAATGGGCGGGGTCTTTCAGGTAAGGTCAAGTTATTTAGGGAGAAAGGGTGGGGGATGAGGCTTCACCCCCCCATTTCCCAGCCCTGATGCCAATGAAAGAGGAAGCCTCAATTTCCCCTTACCATTATTTTCATACATCCCCTTTGACCTACAGGTCAGGACAAAGAAATTTTGCCACACCTAGGATAAGATAATGGATAATGCCTAATGCAAATAATCAAATCAAAGACACAAAACAAGCAAACCACTCTGTAAGATCCTTGTATTTTTTGTAACATTATTAATTTATAAAAAAACAACTGGAAGACACTTTTATGACCTACACAGAGATCCAATATGTCTATAAAATCACCCATAAAAAAGCCATACTTGAATTAGTCTTATGCTAAGTTTCTCTACTCTTAGGCATTCCTTCCAATTTCTTATCTACTTTCCAATAAAATTCTCTACCTTCTAACTTTGAGTTTGAGCAACTTTATTGCTCAATATTTCCAAGATGAAAATATTTAGGAACCTGGGAATCATGAACCGCAGAGAGACTTGCCCTCTTTACTCCTTCTTTTAAGATTCCAGGTAGTTTTTAGGAGGCCATCAAGAAACCTTATAATGCTGAAGTGACTTCAGAAGAAGAAAGGATTCCACAGACCTATCTGGATGACAGTGCTTTGCATTTTTAGCACCTCAGGCCATTTGTATGCAGTGTGTGAATAAATTGGACTTCTGCACTTGCTTGATGACTGAAATAATTTTTGTTCAAATGACCATTATTGAGCAAACAACAGACCACAGAGATTATTTGTGGTGAAGCACACTGAAGGCATCCTAATTTGTGGGGGAAATTCAATAAGGAATTTTATCCAAACTATCACTTTTCTCAGTCCCCTTTTCCCTAGGTAAGTCCCTGGTAGACAGACTTAACTTCAGAAGGACAGATACCTCTTAGCCTGGAACTTGAAAACAATTAAAGCCTATTTTAGAACTGCAATTTTGGACATCACTGATTGCTGCCACTTGCATGGTAGTTCTTAATTTCAAGTGTTCCTTTCTAACTTCATAAAGTAAACATACTCTCATGTGTCCCAGCCCTGCAGTATGATTATTTTCGCATTGTTAGAACTGTTTGTCATTTTTAGTTTAGTATTTTTGGCATAGTTGTTGATATATTTTTGCACCCTTTGTCATTTATAAAGGGTTAGCAACAGGAGCCCATTAAAACAAAAGCACATTTTGAGCAACTTTACTTTCAGGAAGAGTGAACAAGAGATCTGTTTACATTCCTAGCAGCTTTGCTCTCACTATCCTTCCTACATAAGACAGGAAAGTGAAGCAGGGATTTTTAAATCATAATGGTTCTTACTATCTCCTTGGGATCTTTCTCAAACACTCTAGATAGTAGACTAAAGTAGCACTAAATCCTTTTTAACTTCAGGACATACCACCAAACTAGGAGGTGCTAAAAATCCTTAACAAAGGTGCCATTTTTTTAGAACTTGCCATTCCCTTGGAGTGAGTGATTTTTATTTCTACCATTCAAATGATTTATGTACTTCTCGACTTAGAGTTATGAAACCCAAATTTCATAGTCCAGCATGGTCGAGTGAATCTTATATATTCCAGTAAGAATCCACAAACTGGCAAATTATTCTGCCATACTGCAAGAGCCAGCTAGTTGTGGGAATTTCCTACTTACAGTATAACTCACAACCCCTGAGAGAAGATTAAAAGTTAATGTGAGAATTTATATGAAATTTTCAGCAAAGCATACTAGGAGTGTATTTGGGATGCACCTGGCTTTTTCAGGGCTTATTCCTGGATTTGCTCACAAGGATCACTCCTGAGCATGCTACAAAGACCATATATGTTGCTGTGGGATATAATATAGGTTGACACATTACAAGGCAAGTATTTTATGTACCTTATCCACTGTATTATGTCTCCAGGTCAATGTTACTATTTTTTACTGTAGTTATGCATGTAATATGCCAAATTATGGTATTTAAAACTGAACTTCATTGGTAATATAATTCTATTGTGGTTATTGGTAAAATTTGTGTAAACAAGAAAAAAAATGGTTTAACAATATACCTTTTAGTGAGTAACAGTTTTGAAACACCTCTTTGAGGTTACTCTTGGGTTTTATTTTATTTTTCTTTTTGTTTCTACCAATAAATTGGTCTGAATCTCTCATTATTCATGATACTGGCTGTAGTTTTCTTATCTCTGGCTATTATTTTTCCAAAAACATATCTACACTTCTCATCTTTATATGTGAGGATGAATGTGTGAGTGTGTGTGTGTGTGTGTGTGTGTGTGTGTGTGTGTGTGTGTGTGTGTGTATCCCTTTTAGGGATTTTGATTCGTCTCATTAATGTTTAGGTGATACTTTTGACTCTGCTCATAGATCACTCTTGGTGACAGTTAAAGTATTAGGGGTTGTTTAGGAGTTGGCTGCTTAGAAGAGTAAATACCATTACTCTTTATTTTTTATTATTTATCTAGCATTGACAAGTTTTTGAAAACATTTACTATCTTTTATCTGAATTTAGACACAAGAGTTTGATATCAAACAGAGAAACTACCACAATGATTTTGAATAATCTCCAAGACATGGTGCTTTTCTGAAAATATATTCCATCTGAGATATTCAAACTGCATATCCTGAAGGGACATCTAAAAATTAGGTTACACTCATATCTAGAATTGACTGACTTCTCAAGAGTATTGATTAGATTTTTATCTATTTAATATTATTTTGTTTTCAATAAAATGCCTTTTCTAGGCTTGACTTTAGAACACCCATGAGATTGCTACCCATAAATAGAAACATTTTTTAATTGTATCGAACTAGATTCAGAATTGAGATAATTGTTCTATGAAGTTGCTGAATAACTCAACTTTAGAAATATTAAAATTGTTGAAAATTTCTAAAATACATAAAAGAATTAAAAGAAATCTACCCTGTTAAATTTTATGTTGGTTTATTCTTGTTCGTTTGTAGCCCTATAATGACCACACCTAGTGCTTCTCAGGGCTTCTTTCTTTTTTTAAATAAAATCTTTATTTGATCACTATGATTACAAGCATTATTTTAATTGGGATTCATCATAATCAGAACACCCTCTTCACCAAGTGCAACATTCCCACCACTCGGAGATTACTTCTAACTCTTAATCTACTCTACCTTATTAGATATATTTCACTCCAGTCCTTAGAGGTTTTTTAAAAATATTTATTAGAATGTGAAAATGTTAGATGATAAATCGATAGATTAGTAGATTAATAGATAGACTAGATGATAGATAGATGAATAGATAGATAGATAGATAGATAGATAGATAGTTAGCTATGTTTATAGGTAGGTAGGTAGCAAATTGTATGGATGATGTCATTTAGGTATCATGCATGAAGAGAGAACCAAAATAGGTCTTCAGCGTTTAGGCCAATAGTTTGAGAAAGCAAACTCAAAGCCAAATTTATGGTGAGAAGAAAATTGTAACCAATTTATGTATGTCACCGAGGTATCTCCCTAGTTTACAACCAAGATGAGAAATATAGTTAGTCCCTGGTGATGGCTAAATGAACACTAACTCATTATATAACCATAATAATATCTTAACACATCAAAAGTCACTCATCAGTGGCCAATTTATAGTTAACATGGCAATCCATGAAAGTGGCCAAATATAATATGAATTTCAGAGTGCAAGTATTTCAAATTTCTATAGCGATAGCAGCTGTAAGATATAAGAAAGGTAGGAATTTTGAAACCAAGCTTATCAGGGCAGTGAAAGATAGGAAATAGGGTGGAAGTTGGGGAGTTGGGGGAACTAGAAGGTCATGTAAGACCATGGTGAAGGAAAACAGTTATTATGATGGAGAGTCAGGTATTGTAATATTGTATATCATATGCACAGAAACTACTATTAATTGTACTTACAACTGTAAATCTTGTTCCATAAGATTCAAATTATTTGAAGAGGTGAAACAAAGAGACATTTGGCATTCCTCTTTGGTATTACTTTTGGTATTCCCTGTCCCTACAGAAGTGATTTTTTTTGTTTTTGTTTTTGTTTTTGGGCACACCCATTCACACTCAGGGTTACTCCTGGCTATGTGCTCAGAAATCGCTCCTGACTTGTGGGGACCATCTGGGATGCTAGGGGATCAAACCATGGTCCATCCTAGGCTAGTGCTTGCAAGGCAGTTGACTTACCTCTAGCGCCATCTCTCTGGCCCCCAGACATGGTTTTTCTTTCTACTTTCTAAAATATCTTAATTGTCCTTAAACTAGGTACTTTATTTTTTAGCTTATTTTTCCCTCAACTTAGTATTTTTTCTTGGTAAAACAGAAGGATCAGGCATGTAGGCTGTGTGTGTCAATGTCCATGGTTCCTCTCATGCTCTATCTCATAGTGGTGCCTTCTTTACACCTTATGAAAGACCTAATCTCTTGCAGAGTTTACATCTACATAGCAGTGATAATTTTTCTTACAGTTTCTTTCACTGTAACATCTAACTACTCTTCTTTTCTGCACAAAATGTTTTTGTTTTATTGTCAAATCTAGCAGTAGTCTCAATGCCTTCTGATTTAATGCTCAGGAGTCACCCCCTGATTATTGTACTGTGCTCAGGAAATTAAGCAGGTTTCCTAGGATCAAACCTGGACAACTGTTATGTAGAGAAAAAACTATAGCCTTTGAATTATCTCTCTAGACCTTTGACATAGTTGAACTAAGAAAGTAGCTAAGGGCTTGTAAATTGCTAGTAAGTATTGCTGTTTCTCTTTCTTACTTTTTGAAATTATGCATGCAATTATTAAGCCTTATTTATTTCTTTTCTCGGTTAGTAAGGTACTTATTTTACTATTAATCAGCCTAAAAGAATAATGAGGATAAACTATGATGAATATCTATTTGTGTCCCAACTCTTGTGACCAAAGACCCAAAAGAGATTAGATTTGTATGAGGTCGGAGAAGTGGTACAAACTGTAAGGCGTCTGCCGTGCCCAAGCTAGCCTAGGAAAGACCGCAGTTCAATCCCCCCACATCCCATATGATCTCCCCAAGCCAGGAGCGATTTCTGAGCACATAGCCAGGAGTAAACCCTGAGCATCAACGCTCAAAACAATCAAAAGTAATTAGATTTGAATTTTTCCAAAAAGCAAGCATTCTATGTCGGCCTTGGGCATTCCTCTAGATTTGGCTTCATCTCAGGCCATTCAACGGCCTCTGTTTCACAGTTCAGGGGGTCCCAAGCATCCTAGGGAACCTACTCTCCTGGGTGAAAAAAAAAACAAAAACAAAAAAACAAAAACAAAAACAAAAACCTAAGAGGGGTTGGGAGCAAAGGAGAGATCTCACCACAGCACCACCCAGCCTGTAAAAGGACAAAAGACACAGCGGGGATGTTGTCAAGCAGTTCCATCTTTATTGAGTACAGCAGGGATTTAGGGTAGAGAGAGGAGGAACTAAGCATAGAGGGTCAAGCCCCAAAGGGGTACTTCCATAAAAGGACAATTGTTAGCCGAGCTTGTAAAACTTTAGAGGAAGCAGCAAACCTTCCATATCTTAAGGAATGTCCTTTTTTTTTCTATGCGATTGGTGAGGTTTAATGGCCTACTGCCATGTACATCCTGTGCCTGTTTTTCAGCTTTACATCAAACTCTGAAATCCCAAATCCTGCCATCCCGAACTCAAGCAGGGGTCTCAAACTCAATTTATCTGGGGGCCGTAGGAGGCAAAGTTGGGGTGATCCTTGAGTGCAAAGTCAGTAGTAAGCCTTGAACATTGGGGGGTGTGACCCAAACAATTAAAACAAAATAAAACAAAACAAAACAAAATATTCCTCTAGGGCAGGGCCACAAAATGTTGTATGGAGGGCCGTTTGAGGCCCAGGGGCCGCCAGTTTGAGTCCCCTTTAAGGGCAGGAGTGTGAGGGATGAGCCTTTGCAGACTGCTTCCTTTAATATTGGGACTGTTGGGAACAAAGACTAGGGAGTATAAAGGGTCCAACAGCTGGAAAATTTAGGGGTCATTGTAATTTCACCAAATACTAATTAGAAAAGTTCAAACTGAATACAAGCTTTTGTTTTATCCTATAGACTTTAGAATACTGTTTATTGAGAGAGAACATACCCGGCTGTACTCAGAGGTGACTCCTGTCTCAGTACTCATGAATCACTCTTTGTGGTAATTTGGAGACCATATGGGTACTAGAGACGAAAACTGGGTTGGTTGAAGGGTAGGTAGGCAAATGCTCTACTTGCTGTATTATCTCCCCAACCCTAGATAAAAGTCTGAAAGCTCCTCACTGTCAAATTAAAAGTTCATTGCTAAATTTACTGCAATAGAAATACAGATTGGTTCAGTCTTTAAAATAAAACTAAAATTGTATATAAATGCAAATTTATTATTCTTGTTCACATATGCTGTCTCATTCTTTTAGAATTACTATGAATACTCTGAAAATCATTTGATTTGTGGATAAACCTTCTTTCTTTATTGTTTAAATAACAGTTTATTTCTGAAAGAAATTGATGTATGAAACTAAACTTCCAATTTTTTCCATCCCACATTTAAGTGGAAGCACAATACTGTTCTTTTCAGAAACAGGAAAGAAGAAATTGCTGGCAAAGAAAATAATCTCTAGTGAAGAAAATAGAGAACCAGAGAGATTTGCTGCTTTCATAGCACCTAAAAGCTCAGTTAAAAATAAAAGAAGATGAAAGAAAGAAAAGTAAAAGAAACCATGGGTGTTTCTTAAATAAAGATCTACTAAAAAGCTCTCTTGAACAAACAATGGATAAAATGAGGGTGACTTGTCTTAAAATAAGCACTCTCTTGGAGTGTTTGTCTAACACAATGCTGAATAAAGATTCTTTTAAATAACAATTGATTAGTTTGCTCCTCTTAAGAACACTTTCAGCTTTTTTCTTAAAGTTTGAACAGTTGTTCAAGTCTTTACTATTCAGCATTTAATTCTAGATAAGATTTTAGCTAAAGGCTCTTCTAAAAAAAATAAAATTTCCAATTCTTTAGACAAAAACATGTCTTACCAAAGGATTAATACCAAAGTTGCTACCCCATTTTTGAATATAAACAATAAGTATTAGAAAATATTATGTTTAAAACATAAATACAAATGCTTATCCTTAGGTTCATGAAAATATAGAATTATTTATCCTATAATTTTTGCATTAACTTTGTGTGAAATGCTATTAGATTTTGCTCATTTAAATCATCTAAATGTATTATATTTTTATTACATATTTACACAGTTGCTTACATTATTGCTTATTGTCACAATTGTGATGACTAAAAATACAGCTATAAAAATACTGTAATAAATTTAGTTGTTAGAAAAACACATAATTTGAAAGAGACCCATTTTCTAAAATTCTAAACTGTAAGTGTAGTTAAAAGGTGATTGTATTCAATGCTATCATTAAAAATCAAAGGAAAACTAAGGGGAATAGGTATTTAAGTTAATTTAAGCTTGGTAGAATACCTCAAAGGGCCAGTGTATATGCAGTACATACGCTAAATCAATGGTTCAATGCCCAGCACGTCATGGTGCCCCAAAAATTCAGCCAAAAGTATATTGTTTCCTGAATGAAATTGGGCATGACACTAAAACAAACAGGGACCAGTGATTTAATATATGAAGTAAGGGATATGCCTTGAATGTATTTAAATTGGTTCAATCCTTAGTACTAGTATTACATATGCTTCCTGAGCACCATCAACAGTGATTTTTGAGCACAAAATCAAGTGTAAGTCCTGAGCACAACTAGATGTATTCCTCTCACCCATTCATTGAAATATATAATTAATACATGATTGTCCTACAACCAAAGTTAAAGAAATGTGTGAACATATTGCAAAAACATGAAAAGAACAGGCATATTAGCTCCAAAGGAAATATCTATTTTTTTTGTTTTGTTTTTGGGTCACACCGGCAGTGCTCAGGGGTTCCTCCTGGCACTATTCTCAGAAATCGCTCAGGGAAGGCTCAGGGGACCATATGGGATGCAGGGATTCTAAGGACCATCCTTCTGCATGCAAGGCAAACATCTTACCTCCATGCTATCTCTTCAGCCCCAGAAATACTCTCTTTCTCTCTCTCTCTCTCTCTCTCTCTCTCTCTCTCTCTCTCTCTCTCTCTCTATATATATATATATATATATATACATATATATATATTTGTTTATTTGTTTTGTTGTTGATTTTTGGGCCACAACCGGTGATGCTCAGGATTACTCCTGGCTATGCCCTCGGAAATTACTCCTGCTTGGGGGACCATATGGTATGCTAAGGATCGAACGGAGGTCCATCCTCTGTCAATCGTGTGCAATGCAAATGCACAGCACTATTGCTCTCCCACTCATTAATCTATTTATAATAATGCATATTCCTCCCTGGTTATATACATACATTAGGAAAAATAAAATCATTGATGAAAACCATAAATTCCATAGGACCTACAGTTTTTTTATTTGTTTGTTTTTATTAATAATTTTTATTTTGACCAAAGTGGATAACAAATCAATCACAGTAGTATTATAGGTACATAGTGACATTGAATCAGAGGCATTTCTACCACCAATGTTGTTTCCCCTTCACCCCTGTTTCCAGCATGCATTCCATATCGCCCTTCCTTTGCCCCCGGGGCTGCTAGTATAAGTTGTCCCTTCTGTGTCTAGCTTGTTGTAGATAGGGTATCAATTCTGCTGTAGTTGGCTTTGGATTTGTTGTTTAAGTTTGATCATTTTTTATTTTTACTCAATGTTCCTATGACTGTTTGGTGTTGGCACCCTACATTATTTATCCCTCAATTTGTGAGGCCTAAAGATATTTTAAAGCAAAATTATGGTATACTTATGGTAACAGTATTCATAAAACTCCTATGAAGAACTATCTTCCTGCACCAAAGTAAGGAAGGTTTCCTATTCATCAGCGACAAATATTTATGGGTGGAAAATTTTTACAAAATATTGTTAAACTAAACCTTATTTTCCTTGTTATCTTTTCACTATTAACTGCTCTAAGGCCAAATCTGTCTATTTTTACTAGTTCTTTACAAATGTTTAATGTAAAAAATTAGAAGCTTTTTGTTCTAGTCAAAGCTTTGGATCTTCATTCATTTTTGAAGGCTCCCTTGGCAAGTAAAAATAGCTAGCCTTTTATTTTCAGACCCAGACAAAGACACAAAGTTTCAAGCCAGATAATTTACTATATGGTATATGATATGTGGTATATAGTAAATATGCCATATAATACACATATTTAATCGCACGTTTTAACTTTTATTAAATGATGTTGCATCACCTCATTGATATTGCACATGCAATAGAGAAGCCAGGCAGAGCTAATTTGTTCTCTCCCATAACTATTCTATCTTCTCTAAGTAACTAGTGTTGACATTTACCCTTTGAATTATCTCTTCTCCTTTTGTCTCTCAATTTAGCTGCTACTCATTGTTCAAGACTCAGAATAAACGATCACATCTAGAAAGCTTTCCTGTCTTCTAAGACAAAGTTAGACATATCTCCTAAAGCTCAATTAAACTATTATTGATTTTCAGTTTCTGTCCCTTCCATTAGATGGTGTCTCTGAGTGACAGGCTACAAAATCTGATTGTTATAAGTTTTTGGTCTTTATTTTTATCACCATATTATCACCAAAAAACTGATATTTTTTGCTAATAAAGAAGCGACTGATAGCACAATTAACATGATATTTTATTTGCAAATATAATTTATCTTTCATTTCAGATAAAGTATAATTATTTGCATATAAAATACCAGCTTTTAAAACGTATTTTATTTATCATATGTTTAAAGTTTTAGACATGAATTGCCTTTTAAAACACTCAGATATTTGTAAACAAATATATTGAGTTATGAGCTAATTAAATTCCTTTGTCTAGCCTTTTAATGACACCATAATCTTGTCTCTTATCATATAAAATATTAGTAATTTTGAAAATAATAATTATTTTTAGTAATCCAAAATAGATTTTATAATATAGCAAATAATATAGCAATTGATTTAAATATAAAATATTTATTTTATCAAATATATCTTAAGTTACATATTTGAATGCATAGTATCTATAATTGCATATACAACAATGAATAGATGTGTGAAGACAACTCATAAAAATTAACACATTGACACTGATGCATTCCTTCCACTGGAGGCTCACATGTGAATGTGGTTTAATTAAAATAAATTAAATTACAGGTAGCATTGTGTTAAAACCTAGTAGAGTTTAGGATTTTATTATAAAAATAAGAAAAATGCTTAAAACAATATGCTAAAATGTCTTGGAGAAAAACATAACAGGACTTTGTATTTGGGGAATTGGGGGTTTAAGGGTTTAAGAATATCTTGAAATGACAAGTCAGAAACTATTAATAATCATAGTCTAAGAAGATAAGGCAATATTCCATGCAATGAGTAAGAAAGAAGTATCTTGGGTAAGGAGGATAGTGGGACGTTTAGCAAAGAGTTGTATGTCATTTTCAGGAGCAACAGCAAAATTATATGTACAGTTAGGAGTAATAAGTTAAAAGATAAAGGTCCTTTTCCCCCAGAGAAGTAAAGGCCAGGATTATAAAAGAACTTAAGCTATACTGGTTTTGCTAGGACAGATATATTGACCTCATAAAATGTGTTTGAATGTATTCCCATTTTTTAAAATGCTTAACAGATTGAGAAAACTATAGACAAAAATTATTACTTTAAGGTTTGGTATAATTTATCAATAAAGCCATTTATTGATATATATTTATATTTATATAAACTTATTTATATAAATATTTATATATTATATTTAATATATTTGATATATATTTAATATGTCTGAATATTTTTGAGGTATTTATGATTTCTTTTTTAATTTCCATACTTGTAATTGGTATATTTATTTTGTATTTGTTATTGATTTAATTTTGGTAAGCTATAGTTTTCTAAAATTTAACTACTCTATATTTTCAAATTTATTGGCAATAGCATCTCACAGTACTCTAATAATTCTTTGTATTTATATAGTCTGCTACAATTTCTTCCATTTTATTTCTAATTTAATTTATTTGTATATTTTTCTTAATTTAGCTCTAGCTAAAGATTTGTTGATTTTGTTAAACTCTTTAAAGAAACTACTTCCACTAATTTTTGAAGGTGTTTTATTTGTATCTTAGTCCACTTTATTATTATTTCTTTCTTTCTACTATAGACTGCTTGTACTTTTTCAAGTATCTGTAGGTATAGATTAATTTTTTTTTATTTTTATTGATGTAAATTGCTTTTAAATTTATCTGGACTGTGTATATCCTAGCTGGATATTCAATTATATGTATTACTTTATACTTGACTCAAATGATTTTTAAATATATGTTTTATTGTAACCATTGAACCAAATATTATTGGAAAATTTTAATTATCACATATTTGAAGTTGTTCCAGCTTTTTCTTTGTAACTGATTATAATGTAGCATTATAAAGATGTTCAATTTAAAAAGCAAAAGCGAACTATCTAGAACACTTGTTTTTAAAATGAAGATTCAAGGGGTTGGAGAGATAGCAAGGGGGTAATGCATTTGCCTTTCATGCAGAAGGTCATCGGTCGAATCACGGCATATGATTCCCCGTGCCTGCCAGGAGCAATTTCTGAGCATGAAGCCAGGAGTAACCCATGAGCACTGCCAGGTGTGACCCAAAAACCACACACACACACACACACACACACACACACACACACACAAATGAAGATTCAAAAAAAGACATTGGTTAGGTCATAACAAATCAGAGTATTAGGTTGGCCACGTGCAAGCAAACTCTCTGGCCTCATATATACCTTTTTAACCTCAGCATATATGTGAAGAAATACTAATTTTATAAGAAGACATTGATAGAACTAAGAACTAATCTAACCTTTTGAAATAACCACACATATGGATTAGGCCTCACATATTTAGTACCTTATGATTTGGCTTCATATTATACTTAAGTCTAAGAAATGCTTTCATAGACATATCCTATTCTACTGAAAGAAGGAAGTTGCCACAATTAGTTGGATATTTTATAGAGTATATCCAATTCATAACAAGTATAATTTTGAAAGGCAGAAAAGAGGTGAAGGCTGAGGAATAATTTAAATGTGATTTAAAGAGAAGATTCATTGTACAGAAAGCTTCCAGTATTGAACAAAAACAGAGTTCTGATAGATAACTAACAGAAGATTGTAATAAAAATAGTATTTATCATTTTGTGTTGCAATAATAAAATGTCTATAGACTGAATGTTAAACACTCTTAACATTTTAGAGATCAGAAAGTCCAAGAGAAAGGGATATTCACTATCTATTGGGGGCATACAGCTCTTTTTGTTTTGGTTTTTTTTTAGGTCACACCTGGCAGCGCTCAGGGATTACTCTTGGCTCTGCACTCAGAAATTGTTCTTGGCTGGTTTGAGTACCATATGGAATGGCAGGGATCTAACCAGAGTCTTTCTCAGGTCGTCTGCATGGAAGGCAAATGCCTTACCATTATGCTATCACTCTCGCCCTGGATACAGCTCTTGATCCATTCTTACTCTGTCTTTCCATAGTGGAGATTCAGTATTTTCATATACAAGCATGAATTCTATCATCAGTTCTATCCCAGTGATTTTGCATGAATCTAATTTCCTTCCGAAGGGGTCACCTTAAAATCATAATGAGGATTAGGTAATATGAATAAATAATGCATTATTATAAGACTGGATATAGCCTATGAACAATTATAAATTTTATACTAAATCAATAAACATAATTTTAATGAAAGTTTATATTAATAGAATATTATAGTCAGAGAGAACCCAAATAGGTGGTTTCTAATATTTTCAAAAGAAGTATATATATATATATGATATATATATATATATATCATATATATATCATTTGGAAAGATCTACTTTCTGAGTTTGGAAGTGAGAATAAAATGTATTTTAATAAAATCTAATTAAGTGTCCAGATGACTAAGCTGGAGGTATAGGATGCATGTGAGGAACTATGGTGGAGGGAGGTCAACATTGTTGGTGGGAATAGGCCTAATTCACTGTCACTAAATACCTGAAATACAACCATGAAAGATTTGTAATTCAAAATGGCTTCAATAAAAAAAAAAACTAATTAAATAGACTGATAGCTATTTTGCATTCTGAGAAAACTTAAAGTATTCTAAAAGAAAATGATTACTAGAATTATATAAATTACTTTATTTTAATTGTATTATAGTACTGATATTATTAAATCAGGATATCAAAATGCTGTGATAGTTAAAATAGGAATATAACTTTCTATTAAATATATATCAAGGTTTAGTTTGATAATCTTTTTGTTATTTTGATAATATAAATTTTGATGTGACAATAATTTCAGATACTTTGAGCTAAATAACTGTATTTTAGCAAATATATTATATATTTTATCCCAACTACTAATTGATAGTACAGTAAAAACTAATGTAGGACCCTAAGGTTTCTGTTTTCTTCTCGAAAGTATCTGCTTTTGCTAAAAGTGCTTAAAACAGCTCAAAACTGCTCTTTAGCTTCTCTCTTTTTTAGTTTCTTTCTTTCTTTCTTTCTTTCTTTCTTTCTTTCTTTCTTTCTTTCTTTCTTTCTTTCTTTCTTTCTTTCTTTCTTTCTTTCTTTCTTTCTTTCTTTCTTTCTTTCTTTCTTTCTTTCTTTCTTTCTTTCTTTCTTTCTTTCTTTCTTTCTTTCTTTCTTTCTTTCTTTCTTTCTTTCTTTCTTTCTTTCTTTCTTTCTTTCTTTCTTTCTTTCTTTCTTTCTTTCTTTCTTTCTTTCTTTCTTTCTTCCTTCCTTCCTTCCTTCCTTCCTTCCTTCCTTCCTTCCTTCCTTCCTTCCTTCCTTCCTTCCTTCTTCCTTTCTCTCTTACTCTCTCTTTCTCATTCTTACTTTCTCTCGTTCTTTCTCTTTATTTCTCACTTTCTTACTTTGTTCTTTCTTTCTTTCTTTCTTTCTTTCTTTCTTTCTTTCTTTCTTTCTTTCTTTCTTTCTTTCTTTCTTTCTTTCTTTCTTTCTTTCTTTCTTTCTTTCTTTCTTTCTTTCTTTCTTTTATTTATTTATTTATTTATTTTTGGTTTTTGGGTCACACACGGCAGTGCCCAGAGGTTACTCCTGGCTCTATGCTCAGAAATCTCTCCTGGCAGGCTCAGGGGACTATATGGGATGCTGGGATTCAAATCACCAACCTTCCGCATGCAAGGCAAACGACTTACCTCCACACTATCTCTCGGGCCCCTCTTAGTTTCTTATTCAGGTAAGAGTTGGAGACAAAATGTGACTCATCAGTGGGACCAGATGGCCGGGTGTTCTTTGTGGGTGTAAGGATGGGAGAAAGGAAAATGTGACACTTCCATCAATATTTGTTACTCTGGAAGCTTGGTTGTCTGAATAGTAACATTAAATGGGACCCAATGAAATGTAAAATATATTCTTTGAAATGTAGAAGGTGCCAACAAGAAAGTAACAAGGTGGGTCTAGATTGATGCTCTATATCTATATAACCGGAGTGAAAAAATTGACTCTGGATCATTGACTGGAAGCCTGTTCCCAGGTGGAAGTTTTGGACACTTAGCTAGTTAAGAAAGAAACAAACAACAAAAAAGACCAAACAAATAAATAAATAAATAAAACAAAAAAACCTGCTTTGTGACTTGCATTGCCGAGTGGTCTCTTTGTCCTGTCGCTAGGTTGCTAGCTCAGACCCAACACTATAACAACTACAGGAGAATAAATTATCATTTTCATTTCAAATTTAAGTACCTTATAAATCATAAGCTAAATACATAATATTGTATAAAGTTATCCCATTACACAATGGAATACATTGCATTATATTGTTATATACCATAGTTGTTAACATTTTAGGCAAAGGTTGAAATGTATAGGTACATATATTTATTCCCCTTGTATTTACAATATTATCTCATATTTTACTTAAGTTTTATATGAGAGTTATATTCTTTGATCAGTTAAATATTGCAATCTTGGGGCCGGGCGGTGGCGCTAAAGGTAAGGTACCTGCCTTGCCTGCGCTGGCCTTGGACGGACCGCGGTTCGATCCCCCGGTGTCCCATATGGTCCCCCAAGCCAGGAGCAACTTCTGAGCGCATAGCCAGGAGTAACCCCTGAGCGTTACTGGGTGTGGCCCAAAAACCAAAAAAAAAAAAAAAAATATTGCAATCTTGGGTTCTTCGAGATCAATAAGTAAAAGTCAGTGGACATTTAATAACTTCCCCAAGTCATAAATAATCTCTACTAAATACTGGAGGATGTATTCATGTAAAGTACATGTAAAATACTTTTTTAGTTTAGTAGAGCGCATTCTAGATCTAGAAAATTTCTGTAAACTGTTGCTGATGATATAGTGAAATACAGAACTAAAACCATTACACATATTTTATTTTACAATAAATTAAATGCCTTTTCATCACACCTATGAAAAAGAAAATTTAAATTACATATATATGTATGCTTTTATTTTTACAGAATGATATTTCCATGTTCTTATTGAATATAGATCACACACTATGGGGTTTTCTTTGACTTTATGTTATGAGATACTGTTTTCAATATTGCAGTTTGTTTTACTTTTGCTGAACACTTATATTTCTATTTTTATCTCCTATATAACATTAAGCTATTTACTCCTATGTGTACTTTATTTTATATTTCTAACAGATCTTATTTAAAGGTTATCTAATATTTTTCTAAATTATTTATAAATATTGCAAATAAATCTAGGATTGTCAATCTTTAATATTTAATTTTACCATTTTCAGTAGTGACCTTTCTATTGTCTATTAAAATTATTTTTATATATTTTATAAAAAATAATAATATGGAATCTATACAATAAAAATTACATGTTTATTTAACTTTTCATAATTAGAAAACAACTGAATTTAAACAAATGACTTCTGGGATTAGAGCGATAGCACAGTGTTAGGGCATTTGTCTTGCATGCAGCTGACACACGATGGACTTTGGTTCGATCCCTGGTGTCCATATGTTACCCCAATCCAGAAGCGATTTCTGAGCACATAGCTGGGATAACCACTGAGCATCACAGGTTGTGGCCCAGAAATCAAAATAATGACTTTGCTCTTGAACTTAAGTACTAATGCCATGAAAATAATTTTTGGTGCTTTATATTGCTTTTAGTAAATTTTCTTTTTAAATTTTGTCCTATGATCTTTTGCATCAGTATTAAGATCAAATTCCATTAAATACTAAGAGGCAGATAGTAAGTTGCTTCAATTATAATAAAATTTATAGAAATCTTAATAAATAAAATAAAATAAACAAAATAAATATTTAAATGTATAAATTACATATTCATTTTAATGAAAGAATAACATTAGAAAATATTTCTTACTAATGTTAGACTAACTTTACCATATGTGCTTAAGGAAAGGTCTATATAATTAAAAAACTTAATTTTCCCAATTATATATTGATTCTTAATATTAATATTATTATTATTATTATTTTTTATTTTTTATTTTTGGGTCACACTTGGCAGCACTCAGGGGCTACTCCTGGCTCTACGCTCAGAAATTGCTCCTGGCAGGCTCGGTGGACCATATGGGATGCCAGAATTCAAACCACTGTCCTTCTGCAGGCCAGGCAAATGCCTTACCTCCATGCAATCTTTCCAACCCCTATTCTTAATATGATATTAAGAAATATTGACATTGAATATAAGGTGAAAATTATTTCAAACAATAAAATTGATTGGACTTCAATAGTATGACTCCCCAAAAGTGTCAAATTATTATATTCCAAAAATAAGGAGAATTCTTATAGAGATTAGTGAGAAATCCAACATGTTGTTTTCATTTTTATATAACCATAATAAATACACACAATCATAAATTCTTTAAAAATCAGTCACTACAATGCAGCATTTTTCAAGATAATGAATAAGCAAGTCACATATTCCAGATAAACTAGTTTTCTAAGATTCATAAATATATTTAATAATAGTGGTGACAATTGGCAAAACATTGTGTGCAGTTATCCCCAGTTAAAATTTAGCACTGTACATGGTCCCTCAAGTATGAGCAAAGAACTGCAGAAGACCAGAAGATCCCTGGTTGTAGTGTGTTCAACACGTGGTAAATAGTTTAAATGTGTACTTTAGACAGATTGTGTTTTAAACTTTAAAAGTATGCATTATTAGATACTTGCAAATAACAGAGGAATATTCATGGGGAAAAACATTTACTAAAAAATTAACCTTGAGTATCTAGTGCAACTGTTACAAGTTTCTCACTAGAAAAGTTATCAATCTAAGCACATACACTATTTGTGTGTGTGTGTGTGTGTGTGTGTGTGTGTGTGTGTGTGTGTATGCCATATCCCCGGTGAGGCTCAAAATGGCTCTGGCTGAGGGACCATATACGATGCTGGGGGATCGAACCTCAGTTCCTCCTAGGCTAGTGCATGCAAGGTGGACGCCTTACTGCTTGTGCTACCACTCCGGCCCCAAAGCACATACACTTTATGAGGAGGGCAGTTAATAAAAATAGTTCATGGTGTTAGTAAAACAGGAATGGGAGATTAGTTTCTATTGATAATTAATCAAGGAAATTTGAATCACTTTCATATGTGCAACTTTCAGTCCAACTAGCATTGAGGGCAGAAACTTGAGGCATACAACTTTTCAGAAATTCATTGACTCCGGTTGTTTGGGGTATATAAATTTTCTCGAGCCAAAGGAATCATATAAGGAAAGTCTTACTTAACTGACCTAAATTGGTCCTGAGAATTATTTCTGAATATGGCAGTTTTGACAGAAATAATGTTACTGGTGTAGTTCTTCCAGTTTTTCTGTGATTCCTTCAAATAACAGCTTTGGATTCCTTTCCTATCCCAGAAGAGGACATTAGTTGTGATTGTATTGGTTTATGACTCAAGTAGGTAAAGTGTCTGGTCACCTGGGACCTGAAGGTTTCTGTAGCATGTAATCATTTATAAGGGACAGATGGATCCATAAGGTAGGAAACCTTAGCTAAACAAAAAGCACCAGAGATTTCAGCAAACAGAATACACACACACACACACACACACACACACACACACACACACACACATATATATATATATATATATATATATATATATATATATATATATATATATATCCTCCTTAGTCATAACCAATAAGCATCTGCAGCTATTAGAATTTAGGGCTACAAAAACATGCCTGGCATTTCAAGACATAGAAGAGAGAATTTGCAAAGCCAGAGGTCTGAAATTTCTCTCTTTTCATTGAATATCTAGGGTAGTCTACCAGCAGCAACAATAGACAGTCATGATTGAGCCTAAAGGAAAAGTCCAGTGAAACAAACAAACAAACAAATAAACAAAAACAGTTCAGGTTACAGTAGGGAAGGCAAAAACAAAAAATTTCCTACTCAAGCTCCCATCCAAGTTAGCCAATGAAAGAAATCTCTAACAGATCACTGAACAACCTTTCTTCCACCTAAACATACACTTTAGGTCCTAAATAAAACATATGGGGAAATAATTAAAAGTTACAAAATGTTAAAACCAGATAGAACAAATTAGATGTTAAAAATCTTCAGTAATCAATCTGAAAGTTTTAGTGAAATGGATTTAACCAAAATAAATTAAATGTTTTAATGTAACTAGGTTTATTTTGAATGCCACACTCAGCTGTTTTCTGCACTCAATCCTGGCTCTGGTATCAGGGTTCATTCCTGACCAGTTTGATTGAATATATGGAGTGACAGAGAGGGAATCCAGATAAACTGTGTACAAGTCCAATGTCCTACATTCTGCACTATCTCTCAAGATAACTATATTTTAAGGTAACTATTAAGAAGGAATTGATGTAAAACAAATGAACTTAATATAAAATGTAATATTAAAATATTAATGAAAGAAATTGAAGTATGACAAATGAACTTAACATAAAATAAAATATTAAAATTATTAAAATAGTAATGAAATAATAAAGGAAATTCAGGAAAAGGGCTATTCACTAAAGACATTAAATTTATAAACATATTTCAGACTAAAATAAAAATATAGAAAACACATTGAATAAAAGTTCTCCATGAAAAGTATACAAAACAGGTCACTCCAATAGAGGAAAGAATAAATTTAAATTGAAGACAAAACTAAGTAATAAAACCAGGTGAGATGATTGAGATAAATAAGATCTAGAGAAAAAGAAAATTCATTTATCGAAATATCAGAATCATTTAGATATTAATATTAGGATAATTGAAATATGAGACTGTAGAGAGAAAAGAAACAATCTAATTATAAAGTGATATCTGAGAACATCTCAAACTTAATGAAATAACTAACCATATAATTCAGAAGACATAACACAAATATATTTAAAAAATTTACATGATGATACATCAGATTAAATTATCCAAAGGCATTGATAAAAAAATAAAGATTCTGAAGAAATTTAAATGGGTTTAATTAGAGGGGTATTTCACTTAATGAGACCCCAGTTTGATGACCCAAACCCCAAATGGCCCCTGAACTTAAGAGGGATAATCCTTGAGTGTAGCGCAAGTATTCCCTATGTACTACTGTGTGTGGGCTAGAAATAAATCAAACCAAAATAACAAAGGCTATCTTTCATTAAATTGTGCAGCAGAAACTCTACAGTTCAGAGAGGGAAAAGAATAAAATGTTTACAAATAAGAAAGGTGAAAATTTACTATATCCCGAAAAATTAGTGTTCATATATGGAGAAATAAAGCTTTGACTGTCTTAACAAACAGTTTGTTATCACCAGACAAGAACAATTAGATGTATAAATAAAAGTAATTGTATATGTGGAAAACAAGAGCACAAGCCATGACCATACAGAATAATGATCATATAAAAGAAAAAGTTATTTATAAAGTTAAAGGAAAAAAATAGGACTTCCTAATTTTTTTAAAAAGAAACCTAACAATTATCAGTAGAAAGAAACTATTTTAATTAGCAGATGATAGTTATTTTAATGAGCATAAAATAAACATTTAGAACAGAGTCACAGGAAAGAAAAATAACAAAAAAGAGAAATTATCAAAGAAACCTTCCAAATAAAAAAGAAACATAGAAAAAAATAGGGAAAAGTGAAGCTAAAAGATAATAAAATGGACAGGGAGGATAAAATGTTATTAGTACAGTCCATAATTTAGCAATATTGCTAAATATTAATGGTATAGCATTATAAATCAAAATACATAAAGTGTCTGGATAGATAAAAAAGTATGATGTATTCATATTACAATTGCAATCCTTTCACATCATAAAGACAAGAATATTCATTGTCCCAATTAAATAATTTTCCTTAAATAGATTAAAAAGAAAGGTTCTTCTCTTAAAAGATTTTAAAATAATAATAATTACAGCAACAATATAATTGTAGGTGGACTTTTACATGTCAAAGGAATGAATGAAAAGGAAACAGAAAGCTGAGGAACATCATTATTTTGGGTAAAAAGAAAGTTCCAGCAATACATCCTTTTTGTTCAAAAAAATTGAGAAAGCCTACATGAACTTTTTTCATTGTTCTCCACAAGAGGTGGAAACCCCCAGAAAGGAACTAGTAAAGTGGCTGTTAATTTGCATAGGCACAAAAGTTCAGAAATAAGGAAAAAATAACTTTTAGCAGCAAGTATGTTTGTGGGGGAAAATTTAAGCCAACTGCTTAAAATTATTAGCTAATTTTTAGGCATCACTGCTAGTGACTGTACACTTGGCTGTAAAAGCATCATAGATTAGATGTGCATATATCATTCTCAAAGCAATTAGGATTTTCCATATCCTTGTCTTATGTATATCACAATGTTTTATATACTTCTTGAACATAATCATTAGAACCTTTCTGCAGATATACTTAATTTGAAAACAAGTTCCTTTTTTTTTTTTTTGTTTTTTGGGTCACACCTGGCAGCACTCAGGGGTTACTCCTGGCTCTATGCTCAGAAATCACTCCTGGCAGGCTCGGGGGACCATATGGGTGCCGGGATTCGAACCGATGACCTTCTGCATGAAAGGCAAACACCTTACCTCCATGCAATCTCTCCGGCCCCAAAAACAAGTTCCTTTTTTAAAATAATTTCTTTAAACACTGATTACAAACATAATTGTAGTTGGGTTTCAGTCATAACAAGAACACTCCCATTTACCATGCAACCTTTCCATCACTGATGCCCCCATCTTCTCCCTCCTCCATCCTGCCTGTATTCTAGATAGGCTTTCTACATCCCTCACTCACTGACATTGTTATGATAGTTTTTAGCATAGGTATTTCTCACTGCACTCATCACTCTTTGTGGTGAGCTTCATATCTTGAGCTAGTCCTTCTGGCCCTCAACTCTGGAAATTGTTTCAATTTTTTAAATTTTTCTTAGAACCCATAGATGAGTGAGACTATTCTGCGTCTCTTCTCTTTCTCTCTGACTAATTTCACTCAGCTTAATAGATTCCATGTACATCCATGCATAGAAAAATTTCATGATTTTATCTCTCTTGATGGCTGCATAATATTCCATTGTGTATATGTACCACAGTTTCTTTGAAGGGCATCTTGTTGAAGGGCATCTTGATTGTTTCCAGAGTTTGGCTATTGTAAATAGTGCTGCGATGAATATAGGTGTAAGGAAAAGATTTTTGCATGGTATTTTTGTGTTCCTAGTTATATCCCTAGGAGTGGTATAGCTGGATCATATGGGAGCTCAATTTCCAGTTCTTTGAGGAATCTCCATATTGTTTTCCATAAGGGCTGAACTAGATGGCATTCCCACCAGCAATGAATGAGAGTTCCTTTCTCTCCACATCCCCGCCAGCACTAATTGTTCTTGTTCTTTGTGATGTGTGCCAGTCTCTGTGGTGTGAAATGGTACCTCATTGTTGTTTTAATTTGCATCCCCCTGATGATTAGTGATGTGGAACATTTTTCATGTGCCTTTTGGCCATTTGTATTTCTTCTTTGATAAAGTGTCTGTTCATTTCTTCTCCCAATTTTTTGATGGCTATTTTTTGATGGGGTTAGATATTCTTTTCTTGTTAAGTTCTTTCAGTAACTTCTATATCTTAGATATTAGCACCTTATCTGATGGATCTGATGAATATTTGGTGAATAGCTTCTTCTGACCTGAGAAGGTCTCTGCCACCATAAATGGTGGGGCAGCTGACCAAGGTGGGAGGGATTATCAGCAGAACCTTTGTTGATTGGGAACATAATGGCTATCTTTCACTGGTACCTGCAGGTCTGGATAATTTAGTAACTGCTGTATCCATCTTTCCTTTATAACATCAAATTTCACAGACTCATATTCAAAACTACACAGAAACTTCCTACGATTTTCTCTTAATAGCTGTCCAATGAACAAAGGTTGATAAATCCATCACCATTTCACATCCCGGACATCAAACCAAATTTTTTAAACTTTATTTATTAATTGGTTTTTGGGCCACTCAGCTGTGCTCAGGGGTCACACTCCTGGCTCTACACTCAGAAATCACCCCCTGGCAGTCTGAGGACCACATGGGATATCAGGAATCTAACCAGGTCCATTCAAGTCCCTCCAGGGTCAGCTGCATGCAAGACAAAGGTCCCACTGCTGCACTATCTCTCAGGCCCCAGGACGTGAACCATTTGACAGTGCACAGGAATTGGATTTTCTGCAGATTTGTCCACCTGACTCAAGGCTTGGGGGTCAGGGGTATCTCTGGTCGAGCCATATTTCAGACTCCAAGTCTGCAGAGCAATAGCGGTCTAATTATTCTTGGAATATTGGGCTATCTTTGGTATGATGCCAGTAGTGAACAATAGATAATAGGAAGGCCTTTAGGTTGAAAACTTGACACCACTGAGAAGGCATCTGTCGCTTCTTGAGGGCATGAGCATGACAAAATCTCTAGGGAGCTTGGGATCATACAGTTTAATGAGAGAAATGGAGGTAAATGGACTAGACCAACATGAAGTAGTTCAGAAAGAAAGCAATCAGCACCATATGAAGTGATGGGCACTTCATATTTATTCCAACTCGAGGAGATGATGATCCACTAGAGGGTCATATCTCTCACCATTTTGGGGGTCTACTCAAATCCCTGTACGTGCGCTAGATGTGAAAATGCTAATGTACCTTATTTCAACACCGGGTTAGGGGTGTGAAGCATGGTTACCATATAAATTAATAAGCCAAAACAATCATGTGGGAGAGAAGCATGGGATCTAGTGGCTTCTAGCCTCATGGTCTCTCAGTCCACCAAACTGAAACCTCTCTATTGAACAACTCAAATCCGAACAGGAGAGAAAAAGTCAAGTGAGAGACAAATGTACCTATCAAGATAATGTAGTCTAGTTAGATTTTTATATATCAAAGGAATGAATGAAAAGAAAACAGGAATTTGGGAAAGCCTTTGTTTTAGATAAAAACAGAGTGTTTTGGACCAGAGCAATAGTACAGGAATAGTGCTTTACCTAGCACTCAGACGACCTGGGACCAACCCAGGTTTGATTTCTGACATCCCATATAGTCCCCTGAGCCGGGAGCGATTTCTGAGTGCAAAGCCAGGAGTAACCCCTGAGTACATCCGGATGTGCCCCCCATCCCACCAAACCAAACCAATTCAAAACAAACAAAAAACCCCCACAGTGTTCCAACACATACGGCCAAACAAATTGATAGTGTAAGAAAAAAATGTCACATTTTAAAAACTGCACAGCTTTCTAAGACTGAAATAGAAATAAATAGTTTTACTGAGTCGATCTACCACAAGTAGAGAAATTAAATTATTTAAATATTTCCTACAAACAAATGTCTAGTATCATAAGGCCTCACTATTATCTTTAAAAAATTTTTTCTCGGGGTCTGGTGGTTTGGGCCACTGCCAGTGGTGCTCAGACAACACTGACTATGTGCTCAAATATCATTCCTGGCAGGCCGGAGATACTATGCAGTGGTCCTCAAACTATGGCCCGCGGGCCACATATTGTATTTGTATCTGTTTTGTTTCTTCATTGCAAAATAAGATACATGCAGTGTGCATAAGAATTCGTTCATAAGTTTTGTTTTTACTATAGTCAGACCCTCCAATGGTCTGAGGGACAGTGAACTGGTCCGCTGTTTAAAAAGATTGAGGACCCCTGGAACTTGGAATGGCATGTAAAAAGCAAATGCCCTATCTATTATGCTTTCACACAGGCCCATCACAAAACTTTTGAAGAAAAACTATTACCCATGCTGCTCAAATTATTCCAAAATATCAAGGGAGAGAAGAATTGTCAACATTTTAAAATGTCAAGATAATTTTAATGCTCTACCTGAGATGAACAGGATGCACATACAAAAAATTATAAGCTGATTATCTCTGGTAAAAAAAAAGGAAACTTAAAACATCTCAACAAATCTTGCTAAATTGAATGTGATACCACATCAAAAGAATAAAAATTACTTTGAAAATTCTGATCTGAGATATTAGGTTAAAAAAATAAAAGGAATCCAGATCGTATAAAGTGAAGTAAAGCTATAGCTACATGAGACTTATCTAATACTTCACCAAAAAAAAAAAAAACCCCTGAATATCATATTGTAAAAGTATAGAAGTAATTAATAAAGTTAGTAAAGTGCCAGGAGACAAATCAATAAATACATTTATTGCATTCTTGGCCAGAGCGATAGCACAGTGATATGGTGTTTGCCTTGCATGTGGCTGATCCAGGATGAACCCAAGTTGGATCCCCGGCATCCCATATGGTCCCCCAAGCCAGGAGCGTTTTCTGAGCACATAGCCAGAAGTAACTCCTTAGCATCACCGCGTGCAGCCCCAAGACAAAACAAAGAAATGATTGAATTCTCTACACAAACGCACATAAAGTGAACAGAAAGGGAAATTAAGACAATGGTACAATTTTCAAGAGCATCAAAAATAATAAACTATTTGAAAGTTAATTACTAAAGAAGGTAAAATACCTACACAAAAAAAGACTGTGATAAATTATTAATATAAATAAAGATCACCAAGAAATCAAAATGTAAACACAACCTGAACCTAAAGAATGAGTAAATAGCATTATTAAAATTAATATATATTTATTTTATTTTTATTAATATATTTATTTAAGCACCATGATTACAAACATGCTTGTAGTTTTTTTCTTGGGGGGTGCCACACCCATTTGACACAGAGGGGTTACTCCTGGCTATGCGCTCAGAAATTGCTCCTGGCTTGGGAAACCATATGGGATACCAGAGATCGAATTTAGGTCCATTATGGATCAGTCAGAATATACATATATGAATAAATAATATATATTCAACACAACCCCTAACATAATACAAAAATAGTTTTCTAAGAAAATAGAAAATATAGGCTGAATCGAGTAGGGCATTTTACTGGAAAGCAGCACACCTGTGTTCTATTTCCAGCATCTTACATGGTCCTCCGAGCCCATCAGAATGAATCATAGACAAAGAGCCAGGATAAACTATTGTTTCTTTTCGTTGCACTATTGTTTATGACCCAAAAACTAAAACAAAAATAAAATATAAAATAAACGTTAACAATTCTGTTCACAAACCCACACCCCCCAGAAAAGGAAAAAGTCATAATCAGTGTGAATACAAAGGAGATAACTTAACAGACATGAGTGTCTACTTTGAATCTCCATTTCTGGAAGGTTTTTTATGTAATTTCATGTGTCAGTTCTTAAATTTTTATCACTAAGCTAAAAGTAGTCCCTGAGCACAGAAGCATTAACATGTGTGTAGAAAAAAAGGATAGAAAGGAAGAAAAAGAAAGATGAGAAGGATAGAAGGAAAGAAATATAATTGTAATATATTTCAATTTAAATATATTAAAATTAATATACATTTAGAATATAGTTTGTGTTTTATATATTTCATATATATTTTATGAACGTATTTATTGACATAATGTGTAAAAGTAATAAAGAAACAATCTAGCATTTGAGAGAGAATTCTTGAAAATTACACTTCTGACAAGGGAATGAGCGAAATATAAAAATAATTCACATAACAAAAATAGGAACACTACCTGTATAGAAATTTTTTTGAAAAAGACATACTGAAAAAGATGACACATAGGTATCTAAAAAATAATGTTGAACATCACTTATTGGCAAATATTCACAAAATAATGAGCTATTACTTCACACTGGAGACATTTTTTAAGTAAAAAAAAAGGAAATGGAATACAGAAGTAATACAGTAGATAAGTTACTTTGCATTTATTTGGCTAACTATGGTTTGATCCCTGGAACTGAACATGCTCTTTTTTTTGTTTTGCCTTGTTTTGTTTTGCTTTTGGGTCATACCTGGTGGCACCCAGGGGTTACTCCTGGCTCTGTACTCAGAAATCGCTCTTGGCAGAGGACCAGGTTGGATGTCAGGATTCAAACCACTGTCAATCCTTGATCAGTTGTGTGCAAGGCAAATGCCCTACCACTGTGCTATCTCTCCCTGATTGTTTTTCTAAGTACTATAAAAAGTGGTTCCTGACGAGAAAAATTACCAGTAAACTCTTACTACAGTCTTACACAATTCTGCTACACCTCAAACAAAAAAGAGAAATATTTAAGAGAAGTAGGAGAAATACTTTAGTGCAATAACTTTAGAGCACTGTTGTTAGGAATGTAACTTGTAGTGTCTTTGAAAAAGGTATTCCAATTCCTTAAAACAATGAAAATAGACATAGCATGTGACTCAGTGATACTCTTTCAACAAATTTTTCTTTTCTTTTCTTTTCTTTTCTTTTTTTTTTTTTTTTTTTTTTTTTTGGTTTTTGGGCCACACCTGGCAATGCTCAGGGGTTACTCCTGGCTGTCTGCTCAGAAATAGCTCCTGGCAGGCACGGGGGACCATATGGGACACCGGGATTTGAACTAACAACCTTTGGTCCTAGATCGGCTGCTTGCAAGGCAAACGCCGTTGTGCTATCTCCGGGCCCTCAACAGATTTTTCTAAAGAACTAAAAATAAATATATATTTTCAACTTTGTATTTTTATATCATCATTCACAATAGCCAAAATATGGAATCCACCTACACAAACATTGGCAGGTGACTAGATAAAGCAGCTATGGTATATATTCTCAGTGAATAATATTGTTTTACTAAAAATGATGTAATTATATACTTGGAGAAAACAATGGCTGGGCTTTAAAGTAATTACACTAAGCAAGAAAAAAGGCATAATTTTACTTATATATTCATTAAAATGTACAGTAAAACTGGCAAAATAATCAAAACTAAATCCTAATCTTTGTAAAAATCAATGCAGTTATCAAAGTGTTATAGAGGTATGTTCGAGGTATAGATTGAAGGAATAGAATGTATTGATAATATTTTTTATGAATCTTATACAATACATATCTAGATATTTTAATACTCTAAAATTCTAAAATGTTATATACTGCTGTATTATAAGGTGAAGCCCTTTGACAATTAATTATTGTTTAGGTCATAAAAGCAAGATGTCTCCACAAAATAAATTCTTCTACACTGTCACTGCTGCAGACAGTGAACTTGATCATTCCCTAACCTGAGACTCATCAAAATGCACTCTTAGCATTTCTTCCAAAATTTGTCAGTTAGAATAAAGATGCTAATTATAGTGCATGGAGAAAACTGGAATTCAAAATAGTTTTCTGTGGAAATGCTGCATTATGGACTCTTATTTGCACAAATATCCCCAATCCTGGGCAGTTTAGGAAAATAAAATAAAAGTGTAAAATTAGAACTTTGCCAAAGTAAAAATGCTTATCTACTTTAGCTAAAACCACATAGGCCAAATATGCAAGGTTTGAAACTTTTCTTTTACTTTTTGTTGTACTCCATTGGGTATGGAATTTTTTTGCCAACTTCAAGGTTTTTTACTTCTCAATCTAGTCTCTGAAGCATCTAGAATTTTCTTTGTCATTTTTTGTCACCCTCTCCACTTTCAGTTTTCCTAAATTTCTTATTTCACTGTTTGAAGTTTTTGCAATAGTTTTCTACAGTGGAAAAATCTTGAATATTGAGCATTAAACAGTAATAGGTTTGTTTTTTTTTCCTATAAAGAACTCAGTGTCTACCTGATAACCATATATCCCCAAACAAGGGATAATAAAGATACTTCCTCATGCTGTTCAGAATGTCTCTGAGGTGCAGCTTGACATCTAACTTAAGTAGAATGACAGAATCAAGTTATTTATTATATATAGGAATTTTTGTAGCTTATGATGTATTCTGCTATTCCTAGGTACTTCTTGGGCAAAGTCAAGTTAAGCCAAGAATAAGAGCATCAACTATTATGGTTACCTTTCCAGTCCATGGCCACTCATTCTAACCACTGGCAACACACATTAATAACAAATAAAAAAAACGGAAGGAAAATAAGCATGATTTGATTTTAAGACCATGAAAACTTTATAATGATTTTAACTTTAATAATGTCAGATTTTCCAAGGTCAAAGCAAACATTCAAGCATAAAGTTCACAGCAATATTATTAGTCACAGTAAGATGACTTCTACAGAAAATTCTAGATTTTTATATATATAACAAAAATATAACCTCCTTCTCTTCAAATACCTAAGATTTTATATAGTATGATAACTGCTCGAGTGGTTAATTTGTACTAATCATAAAAAGATAAAGGTAGCAAAAATTATAGTAAGTTGATTATTTAATTTCACGTTTTATAGTTATTGTATCCCTAGTTTGCTAAATGTTCCATCATTAACATAGATCTAAAATAATACAGACATTCTTGTCCAAATCAAGCATAAGAAGTGCCCTGGACATTCCAGCTGCCAACACCAAAGAACCATATATGAACAGTAA